>NC_135328.1:93665806-93967422 GCF_023851605.1 Tamandua tetradactyla
TGCCCATTCTGACTTTTTCATGTTAAAAAGGGGTGTCCACACTAAGGGATAGGGGGATATAATTAATCAATAATCCCAGAGAGGCTGATCCTTCTGGGTTTCAGGATCTATCTGGCCTAGGAACACTCTGGGAATTATACATTCCCGGAAAGCAAGCCTAGTGTATGAGCCTTTACAGAGACTCGGTTCGAGCCCTAGGTGCACTCAACAGTTAGCAAGAGCTATGTTGATTGGGGTTTAGCAAACCATGGCAATTAGCACTATCTAACTGAAGCTTGCATAAAGGCAGCCTCCAGAATAGCCTCTAGACTCCACTAGGTCTTTCCTGGCCACTGATGCTCCATTTTCCTACACTTCCCTTCCCCTCTTGGCCAGGAAGACGCCCTTATCCCATGATGCCAGGGCTAGACTCATTCCTAGAAGACACACCCCACATTGTCAGAGATATTTTCACCACTGAATGGCTTGTACCATGTAGGGGGAAGGGCAATGACCTTCCCTGCAGAGTTTGGCCCAGAAAGAGAGAGAAGCCATATCCAGACAGCAAAGATGTTTGCTGGAAGCAATTCATAGGCCTCATTATGGGTAGTCCTAGCCTCTCCCCTACAGAAATAAGTTTCATAAGGGAAAGCTTCAAAATCCAGAGCTTGACCCATTATTATTATTATTTTTAATCATATGATCATTCCGTTCTTGTTATATAATCAATAACTCATGCTATCATCACATAATTGTATATTCATCATCATGATCATTTCTTAGAACATCTGCATCAATTCAGAAAAAGCAATAACAAGAAAACTGAAAAAAATTCATACATACCATACCCCTTACCTCTCCCCTTCACCGATCACCAGCATTTCAATCTACTACATTTATTTTAACATTTGTTCCCCCCATTATTTATTTATCTTTAATCCATATGTTTCACTTGTCCATCGATAAGGTAGACAAAAGGAGTATCAGACACAAGGCTCTCACAATCACACAGTCACACTGTGACAACCATATCATCATACAATTATCCCCTAGAAACATGGCCACTGGAGCAGAGCTCCACATTTTCAGGCAGTTCCCTCCAGCCTCTCCATTACAACTTAACTAATGGCCCATTATTTTTTAAGTCCTCAGTGGTTGAGAGGGTACCTGGTGTTCCCAGATGGATGAGTTCAATGGTTCCATATATATTTATATTTCCCCCACTCCCTTTCACATCACCAAGGGACCTCACCAATATTTTAAAATTATCAGCCCACCATAGTCTGAAATGTATCCTGGTATTACATTAAGCTATTCGGAGTTATAAGGCCTCATTCCCATTCTGGACTCCTGGAGTTTGAGTGGTTTAAATGAGCTATCCAGACAGTTGATTTAGATTATGTATTATAGAAAATTTAGGTTCTAGACATAATAGACCTCTTTGCCTTTGATCTGATAGAGTAGTGAAGGTCTAGAGTACATACATTATTACGTTTTACACTGTGTTTTAGTTAAGTTGCAGGGATGCACTATACCAGAAATGGAATGGCTTTTAAAAGGAGAACTTATTAAGCTGCAAGTTTACAGTTCTGAGGCCATGAAAATGTCTAAACTAAGGTATCCAGAGAAAAATATAACTCCAAAGAAAGGGCCAACGAAGTTTGGGGTTTCTCTCTCAGCTAGGAAGGCACATGGTGACATCTACTAGCTTTCTTTCCTCATTTCATAAGGCTTCCCCCCAGGGGCATTTTCTTCCTGCATCTGCAAAGACTTCTGTCTGTGTGGGCTCTGTTGGCACGTTCCAAAATGGTTCCCTCTTGAAGGGCTCCATCACCTTGAATGATGGAGACACATCTCCATGGAAACAATAAAAGAGATCCCATCCAGCAGTATTGAATGAAGATTAAAGAGCATGGCTTTTCTGGGGTACACAACAGTTTTAACAGCCAGATTGGCTTTATTTTAAACTTTAATTGAGGCCTGATCTCTTTTTTTGGTTACTTTAACAAGAAAACTGAAAAAAATTCATACATACCATACCCCTTACCTGTCCCCTTCACCGATCACCAGCATTTCATATAGTTATGCTAACTTTCAGGGCTGCAGGATTCCATTTCTGGGACCTTGGTGTCACAGAGCTGCTAAAAGTTCCAGGGAAGTACCAGCTGCACACATATAGTTCAATATTTCAAAATCCAGAAATATATCTACAACTTCAGACTAAATGTGGCTGTTATAAGAGCCCCCAATCTAGGCATGAATAGATTTATTATAATTCCATTTTTAAAAAAATGTTTTTATTGAAAAATGTTCACACACATACAGTTCAGACAGACTATACAATCAGTGGCTCACAATATCATCACATAGTTATGTTCTCCTCACCACGATCATTTTTAGAACATTCACATCATTCCAGAAAAAGAAATAAAAAGAAAAAAGAAAAAACTCATACATCCCCTTCTCATTTGGCCACTAGCATTTCAATCTACCCAATTTTTTTTTACCCCTTATCCACCCCATTATTTATTTATTTATTGTTCATTATATTTTTACTCATCTGTCCATACCCTGGGTGAAAGAAACACCAGATACAAGGTGTTCACATCATACAGCTCTATTGTAAAAGCTATATAGTTATACAATCTTCTTCAAGAATCAAGGCTACTGGGAGTGGGCCACGGTGGCTCAGCAGGGAAGAATGCTTGCCTGCCATGCCAGAGGACCCGGGTTCGATTCCCAGTGCCTGCCCATGTTAAAAAAAAAAAAAAATCAAGGCTACTGGAACAGTTCAGCAGTTTCAGGTACTTCCCTCTAGCCACTCCAGTACACCATAAACTAAATAAGGATATCGATATAATGCATAAGAATAATCTCCAGGATAACCTCTTGACTCTGTTTGAAATCTCTCAGCCACTTTATCTTTTGTCTCATTTCTTTCTTCTCCCTTTTGGTCAAGAAACCTTTCTCATTTCCATGATGCTGGGTCCCAGCTCATCCCAGGAGTCATGTCCCATATCGCCTGGGAGATTTACACCCCCGGGAGTCATGTCTCACATAGGGGGGAGGGCAGTGAGAGAGAGGCCACATCTGAGCAACAAAAGAGGTTCTCTGGGTGTAACTCTTAGGTATAATTCCAAGTCGGCTTAGCTTCTCCTTTGCAGGAATAAGTTTCATAGGGGAAAATTCCAAGATTGAGGCCTCAGCCTGTCGATTTGGTTGTCCCCATTGCTTGTTCCCACCCCATTTCCCAATGGAGAAGTTGAATATTTCCTCCCTTTTTCCCCCTGAGTCCCCTGAGAGAACTTTGCAAATACTTTTCGATTCATTGCCCAAATTACTCTGGGATATATCAGGGCATCACACTAACCTTTACAAAGCAACAAAATCTAACGTCCTATTCATTATTCCATGTGATTATGGTATTCAAGTAAATTTACCATAAAAGTTAAATTAAATAATGCTGTACACAAAATATAAGTTTTGCACCAAATCTACATCTCTCCCTTTGGTCTCACACAGAAGTTGAAGTTTTAAAATATGGACCCTATCATCCTTTACCTTATATTCTGATTTACCTTAGTCCTATCCAGATCAGCTTCATTCGTATCTCTTGTTGAAGACTGATCACTTTTTAAACTTTTCTAACAGCTGCTGTATGGGGTACTGCTGACTTGTAGTACTCTAACTTTGAGTCTCAGGTGCCACATAAATACCAAAGTTTCAGGGAATAATCAGGTAATACACAAATAGCTCAGTATCTCAGAATTTAGAAATAATATTACGACTCCTGAATGTATATGACTGCTGTAAAAGCTTACAATCTAGGACCCTTTACTCCAGGCCCCAACTTGATAACCCATGCTCTCGACTGCAGTTCTCCGAGTTTTTATATTATAGTTTGTCCATATGAATGAGGCATGATAATATTTGTATTTTTTCCTGACATTTCATTTTAATATTCTGTCCTTAAGGCTCATTCACATAGTTGCATGCCTCACGATTGTAATTCCATTTTTAAATGAAAAAATGATTACTATCGTGGAGCTAAATTCTGTTTCGCATGATCTAGTCAGGAGTCTGGAAAAAGGTATAAATTATCTAGTCAAATGGAACAACACTAAATGCTTCTTTTTTATTTATTTATTTATTTATTTTTAAATTAAAAAATATATATAACAACAAACACAAACATTCTTAACTTATGATCATTCTTTTCTACATATATAATCAGTAATTCACAATATCATCACATAGTTGCATATTCATCATCATGACCATTTCTTAAAACATTTGCATCAATTCAGAAAAAAAATAAAAAGACAACAGAAAAAAATTCATACATACCATACCCTTTACCCCTCCCATTCATTGATCACTAGCATTTCAATCTAAATTTATTTTAACATTTGTTCTCCCATTATTTATTTTTAGTTCATGTTTTACTCATCTGTTGATAAAGTAAATAAAAGGAACATCAGACACAAGGTTTTCACAATCACACAGTCACATTGTGAAAGCTGTATCATTACACAATCATCTTCAAGAAACATGGTTACTGGAACACAGCACTACATTTTCAGGTAGTTCCCTCCAGCCTCTCCATTACGTCTTGACTAACAAGGTGATGTCTATTTAATGCATAAGAGTAACCTCCAGGATAACCTTTTGACTCTGTTTGGAATCTCTCAGCCATTGACACTTTATTTTGTCTCATTTCTCTCTTCCCCCTTTTGGTCGAGAAGGTTTTATCAATCCCTTGATTCTGAGTGTCAGCTCATTATAGAATTTCTGTCCCACGTTGCCGGGAAGGTCCACACCCCTGGGAGTCATATTCCACATAGACAGGGGAGGGCAGTGAGTTTGATTGTTGTGTTGGCTGGAGAGAGGCCACATCTGAGCAACAAAAGATGTTTTCTTGGGGGTGACTGTTAGGCCTAATTTTAAGTAGGCTTGACCTATCCTTTGTGGGGTTGAGTTTTATTTGAACAAATCCCAAGATTGGGGGCTCAGCCTATAGCTTTGTTTGTCCCCATTGCTTGTGAGAATATCAAGAATTCAACTTGGGGAAATTGAATTTTTCCCCCTTTCTCACCATTCCCTGAAGGGGACTTTGCAAATACTTTTTTATTCACCGTTCAAATCACTCTGGGATTTATTGGGGCATCACCATTACTTATGGTGACTAAATGCTTCTTAATCTTGATAGTTTTGAGGAAGTGGGAATAGTACATAGGAATAAGGAAGAGCTCTTATAAAACTAACATAATTTAGAACTAACCTAATTTGACTTATATGATCAGTTTACTTGAGTACCATAATTACATGGAATCTTGGGTAGGGCATGAGATTTTGTTAGTTTGTCAAGGTTAGTGTGATGCCCCAATATATCCCAGAGTAATTTGGGCAATGTATCAAAAAGTATTTGCAAAGTTTCCTCAGGGGGCTGGGGAAAAAAAGAAGGAAATATTCAACTTCTTCATCTGGGGAATTCCTGATATTCTTGCAAGCAGTGGGGACAACCAAATCAATAGGCCAAGACCTCGATCTTGGGGTTCACCCCTATGAAACTTATTCCTGCAAAGAAGATGCTTATAATTTTGCCTGAGTCACCCCCAGTAAACCTCTTTTGTTGCTCAGATGTGGCATCTCTCTCTTACCCAGCTTAGCAGGGGAACTCATTGCCCTCCCCACTATGTGGGACATGACTCCCATGGGTGTAAATGTCCCTGATAAAGTGGAACAGAACTCCTGGGATTTGCCAGGACCCAGCATCATGGGATTGAGAAAGCCTTCCTGACCAAAATGGGGACGAGAAAAATGAGATAAAATAAAGTTTCAGTGGCTGAGAGATTTCAAACAGAGTTGACAGGTTATCCTGGAGGTTATTCTTATGTATTATATAGATATCCCTTTTTGGTTTATGGTGTATTGGAGTGGGTGGAGGGAAGTACCTGAAACTGTTGAGCTGTGTTCTAGTAGCCTTGATTCTTGAAGACAATTGTATAACTATATAGCTGTTATAATGTGGCTATGTGATTGTGAAAACCTTGTGTCTGATGCCCCTTTTATCCAGGGTATGGACAGATGAGTATATAAAAATATATAAATAAATAAATAATAGGGTGCATGGGTGGTTCAGTGGTAGAATGCTCACCTTTCATGCGGGAGACCTGGGTTCAATTCCTGGACCATGCACCCCCCCAAAAAAAATTTTAATAAAATAATAGAGAGGGTAAGCAGTAAAATAAATTTGGTAAATTGAAATGCTAGTGGTCAATATGAGGGAGAAGTATATGATATGGGATTACGACAGAAACATGGACAGCACCTGAGTTTGCACCAGAAACTCTTATCATCTGAAGCAGAGAGAAACTTTAATAATATGTTAAAGTATGAATGTATGTATGGATTTTTTTAATTTCTTTTTCTGAAGTTATACCAATGCCCTGAAAATGACCATGTGATGAATACACAACTATGCAACGATATTGCAAGCCATTGATTGTACACTGTGTATGGACAGTATATGTGTGAAGATTTCTCAATAAACATATTAAAAAAATAAATGGAAGGAAAATCAAGAATTAACAAAGGCACTTACCAATTCTGTGTGTGTGTGTGTGTGTGTGTGTGTGTGTACGCTCATACAGGCACAATTCCATATTTTATTAAATCTAAGTTTCTTTAAATTTGGGAGATTTAAGGGGCAGCCTCATCAGTATGTCAGCAGGGGAATATATCTTCTTCAACTGTATGTCCATTCAATATTGAAATTATATGAGAGAGAATTTAATTTGTCCATCTTGGGACACATCACACCACCAAATAGAGGATGTCGGGATATAGTCCCCATAATATGGGAAAGGTAAATCCTGTAAACAGAAATGGAGATACATTTTCCAGAATAAGAGGAGATGGAGGATGACCAGGAAGAATAACGCATGTCACTACTGCCCTCTAAGTTTGCCCCTTCACCCTTTCCCTCCTGTTATCGTAATGTGTTGGGAAACAGTGAGGTGCAGGGTAAAGGGACATCGACTTGGATTTAAATACTTGATTTAACCTGCAACTTCCTATAACATTGAACAAGTTTTTGACCTTATTTTTTTTATCTGTAAAATTAGGGGATTTTAACATATTGTTAAAATTTCTTTCTGCTTCAGATGATACGAGTTTCTAGTACAAACCCGGTGCTGTCCATCGTTCTGTCAATTTAAATGAATCCTTTATTACTACTTAAAAGACTTCTTTCTGATAAATAACCCGAATTAGAGTTTACTCTAGTAAAAGAGCCAAGACTCTAAAGGCAGACACTCAAGAAACCACCCATACTGGGGAGACAGGGGGCTGTAGGAGGAATCTGGAACTGGGAATTAGAAGATGCAGTGCAATATTTATCAGTGCCTTTTTTTTTTTTTCAGCATGCTGTATAGTGGGGATCACATTCCATTTTTTCTGCATGTGACTATCCCATTATAACAGCAGTGTTTGCTGAAATTTTTTTTTTGGGGGGGGCAGTACATGGGCCGGGAATCGAACGCAGGTCTCCCACATGGCAGGTGAGAATTCTACCACTGAACTACCCTTGCACCCCCCGTATCAGTGCATTTGGTTGTCTGGCATCCATTCACCCTTCTGCAGCCCATCAGCCATGCCCCATTAGTCTCTGTGATTCAGGTAGAGCCAACATCACTACCTCCTACACACACACACACTTTACTGGTCATTGTCTCAGTGGAGGATTCTAGTTCTGTTCAAGACTCCAAACTGAGCTGAGCAAAGCTTAGAGTCCACCCTGGTGTTTCAGTATGAAATATAAAAAACATGCAACTATTCAACTACTTCAACTCAGATTGATAAACTAGTAAAATGTTATCATGGACTTTCTTGGGAAGGAAGCTTATGAGAATGTTGACAATGTGGAAAAAATTAACTCTGGGAAATGGAAAAAATACGTCATCATTCTTCGACCATATGGGATCCAGTTAGGCCTGAAATCCATCTTTAAATGTTTCTGTCTTATGAATTAATAAATATTTCTCATCCTCCTCCAAAGCCTTCTCTGATTTCCCCACCTGTGATTCATTTCTTTTTTCTCTGCTTCCACTCCACCGTTTGAATCTTTTAGCATACCCTTCCTTTCACTTCAGTTTTTCTATACCTTGTTATCCTTTTTTGTGGTAAGCTTCTTGAGACCAGAAACCAAGTTGTGTTCATTTCTGTACTTCTGAGGTCCTTTATATCACCTACCCGGGGCATTACACGTAATTGGGGGTCAATAAAGATTTTCTGTGGCTATTATTTCTGTCTATTCCTTCCTGGACTATAATCACAATCCTCAGTAACTCCTCCTCTTGACCTGACAGGCTCTGACCAGCACTCAGGAGCAAACAAGATAAAATGGAAAGAGAAGAAACAACACAGAATTTCTGCTCAGGGTTTGCACCTTGGCTCCACCACCTACTGTGTGATTTGGATAATTCCTTATCTATGATGAGTCTCACTTTTCCCCCTGTAGGTTAGGAATGATCATATATGGTTTTTAGGGCACCAGGGGACAGGACATTTGGGGTACCAAGGGAAAAAATCACGTTCCCCTACCCCACCAATAATTCAGAGAGCAGTCAGGGAAACCAAATGAGTTTTCAGAACCTACCTTTAGTGTGAGTTATTTGAGGATTAGCCTCTTGGTAAAAGCGGAAATTCAACTAAGATGCAGACCACTTTGCATTCTGTGAATTCTGAAATAGCTGATGTCCTTTTACCCACAGAGATATTTTTTCAAAATCTCCTTTCCTTCCAGACAGTCATTGCATCAGAGCACATATCTCATGAAGAATCTGTACGATCCCTTGATTCTGAATTTTTGCATTTTAGAATAAAGAAAGAAGATACACTCTAATACTGGAAATGAATCCTGCACTTTTAGTGTATATCAGAGCTGTGGGGAGGTAGTAGTCACAAACGTTGGAAAATCCTGGCACTCTAAGTATAAATGTTACCAATGGGACATGCCTTTCACTGATGAACATTTATAAAAATTGATTGACTCTTATGTCACAAAGGAAAGTTCATTAAAATCCCCAAAGCAGAAACCTTCAGGCTATATTCTCTAATTCACAGCTATGATAGGAAGATAAATTAAAAATATATATACAACTTGGGAACTTAAAAATATGTCAAAAAACAACAATCTCCCAAATAATCCTTAAATGAAAGAGTAAATATAAACTCATGGTGAGGTATTAGGAGCTGTATTGCTCCATAATCAATTCAATATTTTTGAGCATATAATCAGGTTAGGCTAGGCTATAGGAATAAATAATCCCAAAAGTTTGGATTTTAGTAAGCATAAGTTTATTTCTACTTCAAGTTGTATATCCAAGTAGGCTAGTAGCAAATTTCATCCATCACCCAGGATTCCCAGCCATTGAAGATTCCATTTCAAGATGGTTCCATAATTGTTGAGGCAGAAGGAAAAGAACATGATGAGTCTCATGGAGACTCAGAATTTCTGCCCCCAAATGATCTAAGTTACTTCTGCTCATATTTCATTGTCTGAAGCAAGTTTATTATCAAACCTACTTTAAAGCAAGAGGAGAAATGCACCTTACTATGTGCCCACAAGGAAAGTGGAATTATCTGTGAATGTCTCTAATGACAACCACAATGTGCAAAAGAAAGAGCATTAGGTTGAGAGTGGGGAAATGGTCCTGAATTTATTATGAGAGCCAGCTCACCTGTGACAAGTGGCACAACTTCTCTGCCACCTGAAGATGATAGAGCTGATTAGATGCTTGGCCCACCATGGGGCTGAGTTCTGCCTGTGTGGAGTGGCTAGGCTGGCCGGATCTACTTATGTGGGTGTGTTAGAAATGGATTTGTTCCTGGGTTCTCAAGTCCCAGGCAAACATCAAATGAAAAGATTCCTTGTCCTGATGGATAGACAAATGGGAAAGAGGGATTAAGAGGGAATCCGGTTAGATATGCAGCTGGGTAAATACAGGAGAATTTTTGCCTTCAAAGACGAATAGCCTTAGGTAGGAACAAGAAACAAGGAATCAGATCAGAACTCTGAAGAGTTGGCTTTAGTGACCAAGAACAGCCAGGGAAAGTATGACTCACCTGGAGCACAAATAGCACAGAAACAAATAATGAAAAATAATGTATAAGGAAAAGAAGACCTGAACATGTAACAGGTTTTTGTCGGATGGTGGACAGAGGGCTGGGCTCAGGAGGACTTTCCACAATCTCCCATGCAATGAAGAGGTAAATTCACCAAGGTTTCCAGTGTGGGGGGCGGGGTGGGGGGAAGGCTCCTCTAGGAAGCCATCTCTGGAGAGAAAATATCTAGCAAATCAGCAGAGTTAATGTCAAAGGCAGTCTAGAAGCAAAGTGAGGGTCCAGAAGGGGGATTAGTCATCACTTTTGAGTAAGAATGAAGAGTTCAATTTCAATTCAACATTAGCTGAGATTCTGGTTGGGGCAACAAGTCATGAAACAAATACTGGTAGTCCAATGAGGTAAATGAAATCATGTGTGCAAGTAAACTATAAGAACATAAAGGATGCATGTGTTGGAGGTGGTATGGTGGTAGGAAGACTGTTCAGAGACACTTTCCTAGTAGAAATAAAATCTGAGCCATCTCCCAAGGAAAATAAGAGTTGAGGGATGTTCACTGCAGGCACAGGGTATAATACGAGCAAACAGCAAAGGTGGCAGAGTGAGAATCAGTGGACACATTGGCAAGAATCAGTGGGTCATTTTGGTAAACCACAAGCTGTTCAGTGTAGCTGGAGCCCAAATACAAGGCAAGGAGAGGTAGGAAGTGAGCCGGAGAAGGAAGCAGGGGCTGGATCATGCGGGGGCTTTTATACCATGAGGAAGAATTTGGAAATTGCCCTGTAGAACAGAGATCCCAAATTGGTAGACCGCAGGCTGACTTTGACTCTTGGGAGGTTTTTTTTTTTTAATTTTGGCTTACATAACATTATTTAAAAAATGAAATATCATTTAATAATTGGGAAATTTCACATTTAAAAAATCTGTATTTCTTGTCTTTCTAGGGAAAAAAAAAAAGCTGAAAGGCTGACAACTGTGGGTCTAAACTCTGATATGGCAAAAATGACCTGGAAACAACTTTCAGCCATTCCCTCTGGATGGGCATGTGCATTCCAATTCCCCACAGCTCCCACTACTCTTTGCGGATTCCCCAGTTGCAGCCAGCTTTTCTCTTTCCTTTTACTGTGTGGCCGTTGTAGTAGAGAGAGCACCTGAGAAGGAGTCAGAGCCCTGTCTTCAAGGTTCACATTGCCTTTACCTTGCCATGTGCCACGAGTAGTGGGTCGATTATAGTTGCTCTGGTTTTCAATTTCCTCATCTCTTAAATTCAGACTAGTTTATTTGCAAGATCCCTTTCTGCTCCGTTGTTCTATGACTGTTATAGCAAAAGTGGTAATGAATATGCTCTAGCACGATACAATTTTCAAAGCTTCAATGTACAGTCTGTGAGAGAAATACTATTTTAATGGTTGAAGATAGGAGTAAACTGAGGTCCAGAGGGGCTAAGAAACAAATCCTGTGCCCTTTCTCCCACCCCACATATGTCACTGTGCTGCACTTTAATTTCCCTCTTTCTAATGTTCTCTAGGGTTGGTGCATAATGATTAAAATAATGAAATGCAACCAATTAAGATGTATAAGGTGCAATACCAAGGCACTGGGGCAGATTCCACATGACAAACAAAATAAGCCTTATTTGACTTTTTTTTTTTTGCATGGGCTGGCACTGGGAATTGAACCTGGGTCTCAGGCATGGCAGGTGAGAACTCTGCCTGCTGAGCCACCGTGGCCCACTCTTATTTGACTTTTAATTCTCATGTTTCCTGTAAGATGTTTTGGTATCTTGGACAAGAAGGAGCTAACCTTAGCTCATAAGGTTTTCATTTACCTCTTTTCAGACAAAACTCATGCGTAAAACCTTTGAAGCAATTTCGTGATCAAGTCTGAAAAATTTTCAATATCCAGGTGCAGCAAGGCCTAAAATAGTTACAGTGAGGTAGTGTGTATGCAGGGAATGCAAATATCACTCGTTCTAGGAAGACCAGGGCTTTTGGCTCTTATGTATTCATCCCCCCAAAGAGGAAACCAGACTTCTAAATATAGAATGCCGAGCTTTCTTCATGGTAACTGAGGAGATAATCAGAATACCAGAATTGAGAAGCTACATCTAGCAACCAGGTATTTGGCTTCAAAGAGAGGTGAAATTGAAGTTGCTAGAAAGAAGAGGCAGATATAAAGGAATTACAGGAGTCTGGTTCAATGATTTGAATATGACAGATCAGAGTTAGGAGCTCATCAGTTCTGTTGATTCAGAAAAAGTGTGTGAAATGACAGATAATTAAGATAATGAGTCTAACCCACATTGGAAGGCCAGTGGATACAAACAAGCTTAGCCTGTGATTGCCTATCATCTCTGGGCCGCACAAAAGCATTGCTTAGGTGTCTTTATTGCTGTGTATATGAAGCATGGTAATTATTATGATGCTCTTATGAATTAAGGTAAGTGGTGTGTTTCATTATACATAAGAGTTTTTGAACACCTGAGATGCTGATTGGTGGAAGGGTATCCCAAGCTGGAAGGGAAACTCCGAGATCACATTTCAGACAATTAGCTCCTATAGCTTTCTTCTGGCCTTCACTCCAATGATCAATCAACCACCAGATCAAGAGATTTCTGTTCTTTCCACCATGGTCCTACTTTTTAATCCTTTCCAAGACTCACCCTCTGTGGTCAATCACCAGCCACATCAACAGCTTTATGGAACCAAGTTTCCTTGACTATATATAGGAGAAGCTTGGGTACAACCTCTTTACTGCCAAGAAATATGCAGGGACACAGACAACAAAATTGTAGAGAATCAATTTGAGACAGATTAACATAATTTTGCTTCCTTGAGCCAATCTCTTTGACCCTGGGTCAGCTAAGTTTTTTATTTCCTTTTGTGCTTGGTGAAAACAAGGACCTTTCTAACTGAGTTCCTGGGGTAATCAGAGTTTAGGTCAAAGCTGCTTTCTTTGTGATCATTTGATAGCTAAGCTTATTATTCCTTTTTCTGGGCCCCATACCCACTGCTTGGACTGGCCTCTAGAATACCTTTCAAAATTGATTTCTCTAACATTGTCCTTTTGTTCCTTTAATCCCATCTTGCTATCTTTTTCAACCCTGGCTTTTTTCTGCTCCATCATTGCTTCCTCCCATATCAGTCCCCTTAATTGATTGATATTTCTCTCCCTGGGTCCTGCTCTCTGAACTTAAGAACTTTGCATCTTTATTGTCTATTTTTCTTCTAGTTAACTTCTAATTCATTATGAATTTTAAGAGACAGAGAAAGACTTCTGGTAAAATTGGGAAAGTAAATTCATACTCTGACACACACTTTCTGTTCCAGAATATAGAAGTGACAGATAAAATGTGAAAAAAAGTAAATGAAATACTAAATCAGACCTCTGTAATTAGTCTTCATAGGTTAAAATTGTCAAATTTTAGAAATTACATATGGTTCACCTTAATGTAACTGTATTTAAAAATACGATACAATCTAATGTCTCAGAAATGAATAAATAATGTCAGCAGTGAGTGGGGCTGGAGTTATAGGCTTGCTGACTGTGGGTGTGGAAGCCTGAAGTGGCAGCCTGGAGTTTTTTGTTTGTTTGTTTGTTTGTTTTTTCAGGTAACATGGATTCTAAAAATGTCCCATGGGAGTAATAACACTGGATTATTACTTGAAGCCAGGTGCTGGGAGTGGGATTCAGTATCTCATAAGAATGTTGGGGCAAAAACAACAGAAAAATATGCACCTGTGTATCCCTGTAAATGCATGATTTGGGTGGTAGGAGACCATAGGTGTATCCTTGTAAATGCATGGTTTTGGTGGTAGGAGACCAAAGATTCACAGTTGCACCTGAACCAAGGGGCTTGCTAACTCAGTGACTTCATTTGCAATATCTCAATTACCACACCAGGTCAGATCTCTCAATTATCATGATAAGTCAGTGGTGTTCTGGATTGGGATCTGGGAGGCCAGGGGGAGGCAACTTTAAAGTACTAGAATATGGGAAAGCACAGAGGGAGAAAGGGAAAATGAAAACAAAATCTGTTCAATTCAAAATGTCTGCAAATTAATAACTGTAAATATATAAAGGCCTCTAATAGTAAAAATGACCTGAATTCACTACAGTTTAGATCAATATTATACAATAGCCTGATAAAGACTTTAAATGTGTATGTGTAAGGTGCCCAAGGAGTTAAATAGAAGGCACAATACCCATTAAAAAATAAGAAATTATAAAACGGAAAGCTACAGAAATGAGACCTGAAATGAGAATGAATGAACTAGAAATCCAAAGCTATATTTTTGAAATGTGAAATTTCATACTTGTAGGGAGAATTGATGACTTGGAAGGTAATAGTGAAGAATTAATTCATTCAGAATGCAGCACAGAGAGAAAAAGTGATAAAAATATTAAAGCATGCTGAGGAGACAATAGATCTAGCTTGAGAGGGAGCATCCTTGACCATTATGTCATATTTGACCATATTTTGATAGCATATTATGATAGACAATGCTTGATCTGATTAATGAATATCTACATATGTAGCAGAATTCTACAAAACATGAAAAGAAATGATAAACATCAAATTCAGGATAAGCTGTTGCTTCTGAGGTAGAATAGGTCAGACAGGTAAAAAAGGCTTCACATACTGCCAATCCCTTCGGCCCATTCGTCCCTCCTCAGGAAAATGAGCTTCGTCTCTAAACTCTCATGGCTTCCCACCATTGATTGTGGGGAGGGAAGGCCTCTCTGCAGTGTATTATCTGGCCTTTCATTGCTTTTCATTAAGATGACCCTCATTTTGAAGACAAATGTTTTAGTTGTAACTGTAGGTTTTTTCTTTTTTTAAAAAATTTATTTATTTATTAATTTAAAAAATTAACAACAAACAAAAACATTAACATAGCATTCCGTTCTACATATATAATCAGTAATTCTCAATATCATCTTTTTTCTGTTATCATTTTATTTCTTTTTCCGTTGTCTTTTTATTTCTTTTTCTGAATTGATGCAAATGTTCTAAGAAATGATGAATATGCAACTACATGATGATCTTGATGATATGTAGGTTTTTTCTTTAAACATCATATATCTTAAGAAAATTTGGCAAAATATTAAGATTTATGAGAGGCATGACTAGTACATGGGCAGTCATCATTTTAGTCTCATTGTTATACTTCTCTGTATAATGAAAATGTTTTATTTAAAAATAAATTTTAAAACAAAAAGGAATAAGAAACCTTGTGGTTAGCACAGCGTTTGGAGCACAGTTACGGAGTCAGCTTGCTCGGGGATATGACCTAGCTCCTTCTCAGCTACTAGCAGTTGACCTTGGGCAAATTCCCAAACCTCTCTTTCTCTAACCCTTAGTTTCTTCATCTGTAAAATAGGTGTAATCATGGTCCTGGAGGTGTTTAAGAAGTAAATGAAATTACATATTACATACACACACACACGTGTATATATTAATTATATACTAATTATTTTATGCCTAAATTTGTTATGCATATTAAGAAATAATTTGAACAATTTTATACTTAATTTACAAAATTAAATTATTTAAAATTTAATTTAATATATAAATGTACATATTTAAATTCATATAGAATTAAAATACTTTACATTTAAAACATTTAAAATATTTTAATGTTTACATGGCTCAAATTCCTTAGTGCCACTTCTCTAGAACCATGAAGTGTTTCCAATCTATTTCTATATGTATTTTCACAACTCCTTTTCCTCATTTGCATGTTTCCTCACATCCTGGTGCAGCGTCCCATCCCCTAGAAAACTCTGCACCGTCTCCAGCTCAAGAGACCTGTTCTATATTGGGGCACAGCATTGTGTAGAGTTAGCTGCCCTTTAGATGGATGTTGTTCCACTTTTTCTTCCTTTCAAGTTTCCTCTCTACCTTTCTTCATTATTTTAAGCATCCGTCATAATATTCAAAGAATTTATTTGAGGAAAGCAGAACTCTTCTCTTGAGGTAAGAGGCCACGACGGCAGTGAAGGTAGCTCGGTGGTCCTGATGGCAGAGGCAATGGGCATCTGAGAAGAGAAGCCCAGTTCTCTTTGGTTGTGGAAGAAGAAAGAAGGTGGCTATTATGTTATAATTTTTGTCATGTTTTCTATTAGCCTGACAAGATATGGTATATATGAATTTGAAGCCAACTTTTAAATGTAATATATTATGAATTTTCCCTAGTCTTAAATATTTTTCTATAATATTTTCTTTGCATTGTATTCCATAGCATAGATGTTGCATGACTTTTTAAGTACTTCCCCACGATTGTTTTCAATTTTTCGTCACTCTATACAAACCTTTAATGAGAATCCTCATAGCTACATCTGGGTTCATATTCTAAATTCTTAGAAGAGAATTGTTGGGTCCAAGGGTATACCAAATATCACAAAATTTTTAATAGGTTAAAAAAATATTTCAATCAACAATTCCATCCTGACCAAAAGCGGGGGGGGGGAGTGTAGCTAATAAAATCTTAGTAGTAGAGAGAACTCAAATAGAGTCAAGAGGCTACTCTGGAGGTTGCTCTTATACAAGCTTCAGGTAGATATTGCTACCTAATATAACTTGCCAAACCCCAACCAAAACCATTTCACCCTATCCTAAAGAACACCTAGGGCAATACAAAGATTCTACAAAGGTTCCATGCACTAGGGTAACTTTCCAGAAACCTACAACCTCTAATGGGTCCCTGGACCAGATAAGTCCTGAAACCTAGAAGGCCCAGCCTTTCCAGAACATCAACTAATTCCATCTCCCTACTCCATATTAGTGACAGCCCTTCCAAAAGGCAAAAGTTAGAATGGCTATAGCCCAAATACCCGTAAAGAGTGGAAGAAAAATCAAAGTGATGGTAGAATTATACACAGAAGTTAGGGTTTAACAAACGAATATGATTGCTGAGTCATTATATTGATATTTCTTTTAGTCTCCAGTATCTTAGAACAGCTAGAAGTAAAAATCTAAAATTGTGGAATTGTAACCCATACCACACTCTGAAATCTGTTCTACAGCTAATTGTTGCAGTGTGTTTGAAATTTATTGGTTTTTTGTATATATGTTATTTTCCACAAAAAAAGAAAAAAATTGATTGTGATGATGCAAAAATATTTATTCCTTCTGGCCTCCTATATTGTGGAGCAGCTAGAGGGAAAAATCTGAGAGGATCATGTGGTAGCCTATGACAAACTCTGAAGATCTGTCCTGTAACTACTTGTTGAAGAGTACTTTGAAAACCATTGCTTTTTTCTTTCTTTGCTTCGTATATATGTTATACATACAATAAAAAAGTTAAAAAAATAAACAAAAAGATAAGAAAAGATTTCAGCACTAGCATTGTGAGTTACAAACAAGCTTTAAAGTATTGCCATTTACGCTTCATATCCTTAAGATAGCTACAATCCATAGATAATTTGGGGGCAGATATTTGTTATGAGTTATTGTCTCAGCTTTCTCTGCAGAGACTTAAAAATGAGTCTTTTCAGTGGAGTTGTAAATCTGTCTTTAAATCCTAGGCAAATCCAGGATTATACAAAATTAGTATCAAAGAACCTTTATAAGAGGTTGCCTTCAGAGGGTCTTGTGACAAGGGTCAGGAGACCCATAGCACTCAAGGGGACATTTGTCTGGCAGTTTGAGTAGTACTCCCCACCCCCAGGAGAGGAAGGGAAGATCTGCTCAGTCCCTGGAAACTCTACCTCCTGGTTTGTCATGCCGAGAATTTAACAAGCCTCCCATGTGTCTGACTCTTACTACTGAGTGTAATCTTATTCAACTCACATTATCATTTGTAATTCTGAATATGAAATAGACAATGGGGGAAGAGAGAATGGTGGGGGTAAGGGAAGGAGAAGAAAGAAAGATGCAAGCAAAGTAAGTGTCTGTGGGACCTGGAATGTGATCATAGAAAGGAGGAAACCAAAGTTCATCAGGTTGGCCACCACCAGACCCTCTCCACCAGCTCAAAGAATGTCTGCGAGAGGCAGAACTCTGAAATTTCAGCTATTTAGTGATTATGAACAATCCAAATTCTAGTATAACTTTGAGTCCAAATCCTACAGTTTGTCACTTGCTCGCTATGTTTTGATTTATTTCTTGAACATGAATCATGGATTTTCTTGTGAAATTGTAAATTATGGACGGTCCTGGATTGCGTCTCCTTTGGTATCTCTTGTCTGTATATAGCTTAACACTTGGCCACATAGGCATAGGGTTGTACTCAGAATTGTATTTGCTTAATAAAGGCATCAGGATATAACCCTTTGTTATCAGGAGTTTACATTTTTAACTTAACCGAATGAGAAAAGCTAGAGTGTTCTCGGGAAAACTGACAGGTGAAGTTGGAATCAAACATCAAGCCACCCTGAAGTTCTGTAAGAAAGGAGAATTGGCTTATCTCCAGACAGAGGTGAATCTTGGATGAGACCTGGCTTCCTAGGAAAGATTCTTCACATTTAAGTTATCCATTCATCCACCTACTCACCATCCATCCATTCATCCATCCTCCCATTCTCCCATCCTCTCAGCAAGTATTTGTCAAAAATACAACACTCCATAATCACATGCTTTTGGAGTTTACTGATTTCTCTGCCTGAGATCACATCCCTCGTTCTCTATAATGTTTCTTTTTATCTTTAAAGTCTTAGCTCAGATGTTTTTTATTCAGGAAAACTGTTTCTTCTCCGTAAACAGTCTTAAGCGCTTCTTTTCCTGTGGTATCATTTTAACTTGGACAGAACCTCATAAAATAAATTATAACATTGCAGTGTAAACACTTGTTTCAGGTCTGATTCTAACTATCCTACTAGCTTTAGCACCACGACAGTAACTGGCACACAGGAATTGCTCATACATGCTTGTGAAATAAAGGAGGGAATGGAATGCTATAAACATGAGCTGGCAAAATGAGGCACTGGCTGGGGGCCCACCAACTTTGAGTTGCAGTTTAGGTAGTCTGCACTTGAGTATCAGAGCAGGTTACTCCAGCAGCAGGAGGAAGCAGAAATTCCTGTGCAGAAAGCAGCCAAAATCAGTGCTTTCAACACAGATGGGATCTGACAAACAAGCCCAACAGGTTTGCAGTAATTAAAGTAGTTCTTTTAGGGAGCCAGAAAAGAAGGCCCAGCTAAACATGCTTCTGACGTCAAGATTTTACCTTTATGCAAATCATTTCTCAATATACAAATGAGTTGGCAAAAATTGAGTCCATATTTTATCATGGCACACCCTTCCAGAATTTTAATAGTTGGCTATAAATCTGTGCGCACGTTAACTCAGGATCTTCTCCTGAGAAAGCTCACTTTAGTTTACGACCATTTATACGTAGCTCTAGAGATGAATTATTTTCAGGGCACATTGGTTGGAGAATTCTTTTACTTACAATCCCTTTAGCATATGCTTACAGATTATACGTATCCGAGAAGCAGGCTTCCGTGGACTAATCTGAGAGTCCTCCCATTGCTCACACTGTGTTAGAAAACATTCTGCATTTCAAACAACAAATTTACAAACAGACTTGGGAACACAAAAACTTTAGCATGTACTCCTTGGCAACTTTCAGTGGTTTCCTTCCCCATTGCCGACTGAACATCCTAATCATAAACCTGGAACACAAGGGCTTTACATGCTCTAGATGCAGCTTACTCTTCCTGATTTACTTCCCACAATTCCTACACACAGTCCTGTGTTTGGTCAAACTGAACTGCAAAACCTACCAAACCATCGGTTCTTCACTGCTGCTACACATGTGCTCATGCTTTCCCCCACCTCTAGTTGTTATCCTAGCCTATCTTTGAGAATCAACTTAGCTTTTCCCAGCCCCCTCAACTAAATATGACTACTTCTTCCTATTAATATCAAAGGTACTTTATTTCTGTACTTTGATGCAAGCTGCCATTTATTGAGCAACTGCTACTTGCTGAACTCTGCACTAGGCACTTTACAAACATTATTTAATAAAATACTCATGAGTTTATATGGGGATAAGCATTAATGGTGCATGTTGAGGAAGCTGAGACTCAAAGAGGTCCTGCTAAGGTACAGGGACTCTTGGTTGCAAGTAGCATAAACTCAACTAGGCTTAAGCAAAACAACCGCCACTAAAAAAAGAGAAAGAGGAAAATAATTTATTGACTCACGTATATGAAAAATCTAGGGATAGCTGACCTCAGGCATGTCTGGATCGAGGACCTCAAAGGATGTCTCCAGAACTCTGTCTCCATCTCTTTCTCTGTTCTGCTTTCCTGTACTGAGCTCATTCACAGGCAGGCTTTCTTCATGTCATGTTTAGCTCCTGGTAACTCCAGTTCTCCACCCCAATTAGTGTAGCAGCCTTAGTGAACAGAAGCAATTCTTCTTCCCAATAGATTAGGCAAGAAAACCCAAGGTTTCCTTTGACTCAGCCAAAATAGGCCATGCGTTTATCTCTGAAGACAGGGGTTGAGGCAGTGATTAACACATGCTCTGAATCATGGGCCATGAGGATGGGGTCAGCCACAGAAATTGCATGGATCAAGAGTGAGGACGGGTGGCTTCCAGTGGAAGATCAAGATACTGTTTTGAGGAGAGGTAGAGAAGATGCTCAACAGGCGCAAATTATGAAATGTGTGATTGATGGAACCAATATTGCAACTGAACTCTGTCTCACTCCAAAGCTTGCATTGCTTTTAGGATGAAGCACTTGAAATGGTCTATTTGGAAAATAGCAGAGAAGCAGGAGGATTTATGACATTTAGTACTGTCTGCTTTATAGTTATCATCAGTTCCCTACCAATACCTATGAGACTTAAGCCCTTTGGAAACAGGAACGCTACTTTATTCAAATATTTAGCTTAAGCTCTTGAGTCAGGCAGGTAACTCAAGTCCCAACTCCATCACTTATCAGTGGTGTTTCCTGAGATTACTTAAATAACCTCTCAAAATTTCAGTGTCCTTATCTATAAAATAGTAAAAATAATCAATAGCATGTAATCATCAGGCATTATTCTAATTTTGATATGAATATTGACTCATTTAAGACTTGTAACAATACTAAAGAGGTAAGACTATTTTTATGCCCATTTTACAAAATAGAACTGAGGCACAAAGAGGTTAAGTAACTTGCTCAGGGTCACACAGCTTGTTAGTGGTAGAACAGAGTTTGAACCCATGTTCTTCTGTAGTCTATATATTCATCATTGGGTGCTTTTTAGAGTTAAAAATAATTTTAAAAATAATAATAAATGTAAAGCACTTAGCATGGGGCCTAGTGCATGATAAGTGCTCAGTACATATCATATTATTTTTTTCCTTCATCTCAAATGCCCAGCACTAAGCATTTGTTGAATGAATGAAGGGAATGACAAATACTTATTCATATTACTTTATGGGTTTGTCCATATGTCTTGAGAGAGATCATTCAGAGAGGTGTAAGAGACTGCTAATGCTCACCAATATCCATACACCCTTGGAATATTACTAGACTCTATTTTCCAGTATCCTTGCAACTAGATAGAGCCATGGAACCAATTCCAACCATTTAAATGGGAGCAGAAATGAAGCGTTTCACCTCTAGGCAAGGTCATTAAGAGCAGGTGTGCCTCTCCCATGATGCTGGCTCTTTAGCTGTCAACCAGCTGAATGCAGAGGAAAACAGGGTCCTACAGCAGGGGTCCCCAAACTAAGGCCCCCCACCAAGTCTGTCCTGCTACTTGTTTTGTAAATAAGGTTGCATTGGAACACAGCCATTCTCATTTGCTTATGTATTGTCTATGCCTACTTTTGCACTACATTAGCAGAGTTGGGTAGTTCCAACAGAGACCATATGGCCCACAAAGCCTAAGATACTTAATATATGACCCTTTACAAAAAAGTTTGTTCTTGGTGGAACCACATGATGGAAGGATCCTGAGTCTCTGATTGTGTAGAGTAGAATGGTTTGCTGCCACCGCCACCCCTGCCCCTCCATCCCACCAACTGCACTGAACTGTGATGAAAGTGAGATACAAACTTTTCATCTGTCAAAATACCAAAACTTCCAGGTTGTTCCTTCTAGTGGTTAGCCTCGCCTCACTCATGCAAGTGAGATATAAGTATGCTGGATATCCATGACCACAGACAAATGATTCTTCTTTCTGGGATCCATGAATATGTGACAGTTGCTGCTGAGTTCTCTGCTATTGGTTCCTGGTGCCTCTTTTAATTATAGTTGAATATAAGAGAAATTCTAAGAGCTCGAGTCAGGAATATATTCCACAAAACGAAATTCATGAAAGATCGTGGCTGCTAAGTTGTTAGGGATTTAACCAGGTGAATAAATACCAGAGGAAAGATGACCCTAACAATTTCTTAGGTGTGTACATGGTTAGGAGAAGAGTGGGGATGGGCAAATTGAGAAAATTCTACCTGCCAGCCCACTCCCAAGTTATAGGAATTGAAACTGAAAAGCAGGTATTTATTTATCTTCACCCAGTCTCTCTCTTGGACGAGCGGTTTGTGACATCCTTTGATTCCTTCAAAGAGAAACCCCAGGGAAAGGAGCCCAGAATGAGATAAAGATTAACTTTCCCTGATTGAAAGTGAATCCAGTAATTTAATGAGAGTTTGAATTAAGTTAAGGGCTATAATCAGTTTTTCTTCGGAGTGCATTTTGGGAAGGAGAATAGCTTAGTCTGGAATCTACATATTCCCAGAAGTGGCCATTTCCCTTCTCAGCAGTCAGGAAATGAAAATGTTTATCCTCCTGCTAGCTGTTGTTTCTTTGATTTAGCAGGACATAGTGATCTTGGGACAATAAAGCCAGTTATAGATTAACTGAGCCTAGCGTCCCAGTTTCATGGTATCATCAAAGTTCAAGTGTAACTGTGGGTACGATGATCTAGGAAGGTCTCATCTACGGATTTTCCATGGAAGGACAAGCGCAGCAGAGCACTGACAACAGCGCATGTCTCCCGCCAATCTCCCGTTCTTCTCAACTGGGGTTACAGATTGGCTGCTGGTAGCCCACATTCCTTCTGTTTGACCTGCCTCATGTGTTAAAATCAGAAAGATCTCGCACAGAAGTCCAGGTTTCCAACTTCTCTTTTAAAAATAGGAAAATCTAAAAATACTAGGCCTGCATTCCCACGTGTCAATAATAAGTTAGAGCTAAACTTCGGAGGCCTGTACCTTCCAGCTAGAAGAGGTTCCCAATACTCCCTCTTGTCTCATCCCTGGACAGCCTCAGTTTTTACATTGACTGCCTGGTTGCTGAAGGGCTCCTCAGCTATTTTCTTTGCTTGTCTTGGTTTTAAATGGAGAAAGGACTGAATTTGAACTTAGAAAACTTGCATTGGCATTTTAGGACCCCATAATATGGCCTTGGGCAAGGCATTTAATATCTCTAGTTTCCTTGTTCATAAACTTCTAAAGCCAAAGATGGAATGTTCTGAAGATTACCCAAGACAGCGCCTTAGTTTCAGCTCTCATGTTCTGCAGGACCACTGCATCTGTCTCCATACTTGTCACCTTTCATCCAGCCTCTTTGTTCCTCTGTTCCATAGGTTTTCATGTTTCATTTATTTAAAAACAAGTTGGGCACCTACTATGTGCCTGGCATTGGGCTGGGTACTCACTGGTCAGTGAAAACTGATTCCTTTGGTTCTTGTGGGGGAGACAGACACAAATGGAAAAACCACACACATAAATGTGAATTTGCTATTGCAATAAGTGCTATGAAGGGATGACTGTTGCATTGGGAGAGCTTGGGAAGGGGACCTTGAAGAGGCCAGGGAGGTCAAACAAGGCTCTTGGAAGAGAGGTGTTCAAGATACGCTCTGAAGGATGAGGAGGACTTGTAAAATTGATGACAGGTGAGAAGAATTCTAGGTAGTGGGAACAGCCTGTGCCAAGACTCTGTGGGGAGAGGAGACAGGCAGAGGACAAGGCACTAGAAGACAGCCAGCAGCCAGGGACAGAGGGACAAAGAGGAGGGGAGGGAACCAACCTGGGAAAGAAGATAGTGGTCAAATAGTATTGTAGGCCATTCTAAGGCTTTATTATTATTATTTTTTATCCCAAGAGCACTGGGAAAGCCACTGAAGGTTTAAGCAGAAGGTGATGCAACATAATCAAATTTGCTTTATGAAAAATTAACTCTATCTGCAGTGGGGAAAGCAGACGGAAGAAAGATTAATTTCAATTCTATGAAATTGCCACTTCTAGGCTGTTTTCTTGACCTGCTAGATGGAAATTTCATATTTCAACCTGATGAAAGTGGATGCAAGATAGACCAGCAGAATGGTAAAAGAGGGTAGTTTGGTTTAGGATGGTCTATTGGAAACTGAGAGGAATGGACAGACCTGACAGGTAGTTAAAAGGCAAAAATCACTGAGCTTTAGCGATGGATTGGTGGAGGGGAGTCAAGGACAACAGCTGGGCTCATACGCCTTACTGGGAAATGGTGTCGTTCAGGAGCTGGGTGCACTGGCAGACGACCAGGTTTGGTAGGGGTGGATGATTACATGTTGAGTTCAAAGTGCCTTTGTGACAACCAATGGGAGATGGCCTATAAGAGAGTCTTTCCTGAAATGTCTTGCCTTGGCTTCAGCTGGATTCCTGAGGTTTGAATGATCCTAGAGTAGTTTATGTTAAACTTGTGGTTCTCAATCATAAATATCCTATAACACCTGTGTGTGGTGTAGGCTGAGAGTTTTGACATCCATGGGTGTGCCTGTTTGAAAGTATTACATACCCTAGAAAAGCCATATTTTAATCTTGAGCCAGTCTTATGGGAGCAACCATTTCTTTTAATCTCGATTCAACACTGTAGGTTGGAAATTTGATTAGATTATCTCCATGGAGATGTGACTCCACCCATTTCAGGTGGGTCTTGGTTACTTTACTGGAATCCTTTAAAAGAGGAAGCATTTTAGAAAGAGTCAGAAATGACAGAAACCTCAGAGCTGACAGAGAACTGAAACAGCCCTTGGAGCCCAACAGACATCGCCATGAGATGTTAAGCAAGCGAGAAGCTGGGAAGAGCCAAGAGAAGCAAAGAGATGAAGGCCAGCCCTGGAGAAGCAAAGTGAGGAACCCCCACAGGAACAGAGGCTGAAAGCAATGGAGCCCAGGAGCAAGAGGCCAGCAGATGCCAGCCACGTGACTACCTAGCTGACAGAGGTGTTCCTGACTCATCAATCTTCCTTGAATTAAAGCATCTTTTCCCAGATGCCTTAGTTAGGACATTTTTATAGGCTTAGAAATGTAAACTTGTAACCTATTAAATTCCCCTTTTGAAAGCTGTTCCAATTCTGGTGTATCGCATTCCAGCAGTTTACAAACTAACACAATGGGTGACTTTTGGTCCCTCTCCCAACCCTTAACAGATGACATGTTAGTGTTATAGCTCAGATCCATTTCTTCCCCTTGTTCAGATCCAAGTCCAGATTTTTGTCTTCTGCAGACATTAGGACTCTATTTTCCTTGCCTTGGAGGTAGGGGTGAAAGTGGGGTGAGGGTAGATAGTCTCTCTGTCTGAGACTCCCACGGCCTCCTGCTGGTGTCAGCTCATACTTATTCTTCTGATTTGATTTGATGCCACTCTTGGGCATCTGAGGACTCTTTTCCTTCATATCAAACTTGGTTCTATGGAAAATATTTTTGTTACATTTTATTCAGTATTTCTGTGTGGCAAGCGGCCTGTTTGGGTTGGCTTGATGGTTTGTGTGGGCAGAAGTGGTCTGGTAGATTTTCTGTATGCATTTTTGTTGTTGTTGTTCAAAGTAAATGTCAGTTTTATTTAGAAATATTCAAGTACAAAAAATGAAAACTTATGTATCTACAAATGTTAAGAAAAGGTTGGAAATCACTAAATTGCTTTGAGAATACTATTAAGAAACTTTGAATTCAAATATTCCTTGAGATATAAATTATCTGAATTTCTTGCACCTTTAATGTTCAGGTGTTAATAGCTATTTTCTTTAAAAAAAATTTTAATAAAAGGACTCCATCTTCTTATTTTTCCCTGGAAGACAGAGTTTTAAGCAACAAGCAGGTAATACATCCTAATGAAAATTGTGTAATACAGTGCTTTATCACTAGAAAAAAAAGGATTTATATACCTGGTGATGTGACTTTTAATCATACTTTGTTTCATTACACCAATACATCAATCACAATAAGGCATACCGAGGCATAGAAGGTCATGTAATTTGGTACAGAAGCCTGGAATAATACCAATTAGGTAATTATATCAAAATTAAAAATTTTTCAGAGCTAGTTCTGGAACCTATAGCAACTGATTTCAAGCCCCAGTATGCTTTCTAAAAATATCACTTTAAAAGGAAAATTTTACATTGCTGCTTCCCTAGAAAGTCAAGGATATTGGGAATTTTCTTATAAGTGAACTTTCTACAAAAACTCCTTTTGCATCAAACACTGATTTTTTTATATTCCTTTTGTTAACTTTTTTAAATGTATAATGAAACACATATACAAAGCAAAGAAAGAAAAAGTCAATAGTTTTCAAAGAACTCTTCAACAAGTAGTTACAGGACAGATCCCAGAGTTTGTCATGGGCTACCATACGATCCTTTTAGATCTTTCTTTCCAGCTGCTCCAGAGAGACTAGCCGGCTTAAACATATTTTTTTTTATCACCACAAATCGACTTTGTGTTTCCTTTTTTGTGAAAAATAGCAAATATACAAAAAAGCAATAAATTTCAAAGCATAGCACCACAATTAGCTGTAGAACAGATTTCAGAGTTTGGTGTGGTTTACAATTCCACAATTTTAGATTTTTACTTCTACCTGCTCTAAGATACTGGAGACTAAAACAAATATCAATTTAATGATTCAGCAATCATATTCATTCATTAAATCCTACCTTCTCTGTATAGCTCCACCATCACCTTTGATAATTCTATCCTTCTCTTTAGGGGTATTTGGGCTATGGTAATTTTAACTTTTTCACGTTGGAAGGGTCTGTCACTAATATGGGGTAGGGAGATAGAACTAGCTGATGTTCTGGAGAGGCTGGGCCCTCTAGGTTTCAGGACTTATCTGGTCCAGGGACCCCTCTGGAGACAACCATTGATTTTGGTTCATATTTCTAACATATACTAATCCACCTTCCTGTCTTCATAAATGAAGTGTGATAAATGGAATTTATTTTTTCTTTATTCATGCACCATTTTATAGTGGGTTAAGTCCATCATCTGACCATCTCATCTTACTATGGACTAATTACAAACATAAATCATATAGGAAAGAGACTAGTAACATTTTATAAGAGGGACAGACCTTCACTGATCTTTTGACATTTTAAGTGAGTGTGCATGCGTATGCAGTGGTAAAGAGAGTTGCTGTGAATGAATAAGTGAATTGAAGGTATAGATGTATCTGGAAAGATAGTATTAGTGAAGCAACTGATTCCTTTTTCAGTAAAAACTGGTCCATGTGCCCTTTATTGCATAAATGCAATAATTTAGCCAGCATTTGTTTTAAGGTATGAGGGCTGAACATTCGGTAACCTTGTGATATCCTTTAAATGCTATTGTTTTTTAAAAAGTAAATCCTTTATATGGGCTTTTTAATACAAATAATTTTTATTTAAATTTAATTAAAATATTTAATTTATCAAACTAAAAATGATTTTTGTAGACACTAATAAGTTATAAGAGATGCCTGTAGACTGCTTCCAGAGAGGAAATTTAGTGTCATTTTTCATAAGGAAGGAATAAGTTTCTAAAGGTCAAAGGGCTGGTGGCGAATGAATACCTTTTCCTGGATCTGGAGTGGAAAAGAAGCCTGTGCCCACCAAGAGACCTTGGAAGGTAGGATTAAGACGTGACTTGGACGTCAGCAGCCCCTTCCTATGGTAGAGAGGTAATTTCACTGCTGCAGTGTCTTGAAAATCAGAGGTCTAGGGCTCCGTGACAGCAGGCAACGAGCACTTGTGGATTGCCCCCCCAGAACAAGGAGGCACCCCTGATAATCAAAAATTACTATTGGAAAGGCAGACTGTGATGAACTGGGATAGGAAAGGCTACCAGTTGCCCAGAATTTGGGAGGTTCCCCAACTCTTCCCTCTGGAGTGGTTGTACCTTTTTCAGTCTGTCCCACCTCCAAGAAGCCTGGAGTGGCATAGTGTGGGCATTCGGCCCATGTCCTCTCTGCTGCCTCTGGACTACCTCCAGTTTCCTTTTCTCACTCCTGTGGTTTATTTTTTCTCTAAAAGTAGGGCACAATGGTGGGACATTGCCATTAATTAAGAGGCCTGGGTCCTTGGATTCAAGGGGACTGAGGATGTACTTGTCTCCGTCTCAGGCTTTTGTCCCATTTGCCTGGTAAATTCTTCCTCTGAATTTCATCCTTCAGGCCCCACTACAAATGTCACCTCTAATAGAGAGGCTTTCCCGGTATCCCCAGATTTCCCACAGCATCTCCTGGGGGTTATTCTTTGTCCCCTTTCCCCAGTCCATTGTCTTCAAGGGCTCTGGTCTCTAACTGAGGTGACCTCTGTTATGTATTTATTTATGAGTGGTTTGCTGTGATGTCCCCCAGTGGACTGGCAGGTAGGGGAGCTGTGTCCCCACCGCCCACCCAGGGTCTGGCAAAGGATCGATACTAATCAACATTTTTGATCAACTGGTTGACTATAGAACAGGGTGTAGTTTACCTAGGAAAACAGAATCCTGTTGGGTCCCACTAGACTGGACCTTGAACTCCTTGAGTTGAGGGTCGTCTCTTCTTTGGAACATCTCCCACACCTGAATTTTTTCTTCAGACTACTCAGCCCTGTTTGTCATTACATATTTGTGGATTATTTCTTTAAGGCTTGTCCCTCTTTCCAGAACAATGATTCATAACCATTTTGTGCCGTAGTCCTCTTTGGTAGTCTAGTGACACCTATAGACCGCTTCCCAGAGTAATGTTTTTGAATACATAAAATAGAATACATAGGATTATAAAGGGAACTAATTATATTGAAACAAAATTATCAAAATGTTAAAATGTAAACTTGTGATATAGTTATATGTGTGCTTCTTTGTTAACACATTAAAAAACAAAACCTGAAACTAAAACCTTCCTTAATTTCCAAGTGGGGGTGAGGATGATCAGTTTTTTTGAGATGTCAGCAAATGCTATATGGTGATAAGAAATTATCTGTGATTTCTATTGGTGACAGAGGCACTTCTAATACTGCTAGGGTTTGTGGCCTCCATTAATGACCAAATCAAATACTAAATTTAATTGGAGGTTAGTGAAAATGAAGTTGCAATTTTTTTTTCATGCAAGTTCACAGACCCCCTGAAGTTCTATTCATAAGACCCCAGGTTGAGAACTCCTGCACTAGAATATATCATTTAAATTTGGGTCACTATTTTAACCCTAGTGTTTAAGATATTGTAGTTACTTAGTTACTCTGTATATAGCTGTATTAGTTAGAGTTCTCTAGAGAAACAGAATCAACAGGGAACACTTGCAAATATAAAATTTATGAAAGTGTCTCACGTGACCGTAGGAATGCAGAGTCCAAAATCCACAGGGCAGGCTGCGAAGCCGATGACTCCAATGGATGGCCTGGATGAACTCCACAGGAGAGGCTCACCAGCCAAAGCAGGAATGGAACCTGTCTCCTCTGAGTTCTCCTTAAAAGGCTTCCCATGATTGGATTTAGCATCACTCATTGCAGAAGACACTCCCCTTTGACTGATTACAAATGGAATCAGCTGTGGATGTAGCTGACGTGATCATGACCTAATCCTATGAAATGTCCTCATTGCAACAGACAGGCCAGCACCTGCCCAATCAGATGAACAGGTACCACAACTTGGCCAAGTTGACACCTGTCCCTAACCATGACAGTCCACCCCGTGTCAACTTGGCACCAATATATATATATATATATCACCTTAGACCATACTTAATTTTCAAATGAAAACAAATAAGCACACATTTTTTCTTTTACCTGACAATACTCAACTGTCCTGCATATAACTGGAAGCACATTAAATCTCTCCAGAATAGGGTGCAAATCCTTGGGCAACATTCATTCTTAAACTTGATATCTTACAACTTAAATAGTATAACACAAACAAAACAGCATTACAGTCCTCGTTTCTGTAACTGATCACGTGGTCGAAGTTCATATTTATCACTACCTTCTTCCACTACCCATTCCATGTTCCCTTTCCCCTCAGCAAGCACTTCAGCTGGCCGTGGTTCTTTGCCTGGTGGGGTGACCCAAACCTTCATTCCTGAAGTCTCAGAGCCATTAGTGGTCCTGCCTGGATTGTGTTGTTGAAGTTTTCCATTGATTTTAATCACAGGGCATGGTAGTACTAATAGACGCCCCAGGGGATCTCCTATATTCCAAGAAAACTCTTCTTTACCTCCATTATGTAGTTGCAGTCCTACTTCCTTCTGATAGTCAGGGTCAATTACCCCAGACAATAATGTAATCCCCTTCTTGGTGTGTTGATCCAGAGGCATAAGTAGCCCAAAGTGGTCAGGTGGCAATCTTAACTTCCAGTTCAGTGGTATCACTGTTGTTTCTCCTGGAGAAAGCACACCCCGTTTTGGAACTAAAACCTGTAGACCAGCAGAACTCAGGGTAGCAGGGACAGGAAGCAAAAATTTTCCTAGTGGATCACTAGGAGTAATAGTGAGTGGCACCACACCCATTTCCACCCCTTGGTTCCTGGACCCATGGATCCTGGCTATGGGAATAACAGCACCATACAGCGGACGCTGATTCAGAGCATACACAGCTTCCTGGAGAACATTACCCCAGCCTTTCAAGTTTTTGCCACCTAGTTGGCACCGTAATTGAGTTTTCAAAAGGCCATTCCACCGTTCTATCAATCCAGCTGCTTCTGGATGATGGGGAACATGGTAAGACCAGAGAATTCCATGAGCGTGTGCCCATTCCCGCACTTCATTTGCTGTGAAGTGTGTTCCTTGATCCGAAGCAATGCTATGTGGAATACCATGACGATGGATAAGGCATTCTGTAAGCCCACGGATAGTAGTTTTGGCAGAAGCATTGCGTGCAGGGAAAGCAAACCCATATCCAGAGTATGTGTCTATTCCAGTTAGAACAAATCGCTGCCCCTTCCATGAAGGGAGTGGTCCAATGTAATCAACCTGCCACCATGTAGCTGGCTGGTCACCTTGGGGAATGGTGCCATATCGGGGGCTGAGTGTGGGTCTCTGCTGCTGGCAGATTGGGCACTCAGCAGTGGCTGTAGCCAGGTCAGCCTTGGTGAGTGGAAGTCCATGTTGCTGAGCCCATGCATAACCTCCATCCCTACCACCATGACCACTTTGTTCATGAGCCCATTGGGCAATAACAGGAGTTGCTGGGGAAAGAGGCTGACTGGTATCCATAGAATGGGTCATCTTATCCACTTGATTATTAAAACCTTCCTCTGCTGAAGTCACCTTTTGGTGTGCATTTACATGGGACACAAATATCTTCATGTTTTTAGCCCACTCAGAAAGGTCTATCCACATACTTCTTCCCCAGACCTCTTTGTCACCAATTTTCCAATTATGGTCTTTCCAAGTCCCTGACCATCCAGCAAAACCATTAGCAACAGCCCATGAGTCAGTATACAAACGCACCTCTGGCCAGTTTTCCTTCCAAGCAAAATGAACAACCAGGTGCACTGCTCGAAGTTCTGCCCACTGGGAGGATTTCCCCTCACCACTGTCCTTCAAGGACACCCCAGAAAGGGGTTGTAATGCTGCAGCTGTCCACTTTCGGGTGGTACCTGCATATCGTGCTGAACCATCTGTAAACCAGGCCCGAGTTTTCTCTTCCTCAGTCAATTCACTGTAAGGAACTCCCCAAGAGGCCATAGCTCTGGTCTGGGAAAGAGAAGGTAATGTGGCAGCAGGAGCGGAAACCATGGGCATTTGTGCCACTTCTTCATGTAACTTACTTGTGCCTTCAGGACCTGCTCTGGCTCTATCTCATATATACCATTTCCACTTTACAATAGAGTGCTGCTGTGCACGCCCAACTTTATGGCTTGGTGGGTCAGACAACACCCAACTCATGATAGGCAACTCAGGTCTCATGGTAACTTGGTGGCCTATGGTTAAGCATTCAGTCTCTACTAAGGCCCAGTAGCAGGCCAAAAGCTGTTTCTCAAAAGGAGAGTAGTTATCTGCAGCAGATGGTAAGGCTTTGCTCCAAAATCCTAAGGGTCTGCGTTGTGATTCTCCTGTAGGGGCCTGCCAAAGGCTCCAGAGAGCATCTCTATTTGCCACTGACACTTCCAGCACCATTGGATCTGCTGGATCATATGGCCCAAGTGGCAGAGCAGCTTGCACAGCAGCCTGGACCTGTCGCAGAGCCTCCTCTTGTTCAGGTCCCCACTCAAAATTAGCAGCTTTTCTGGTCACTCGATAAATGGGCCGGAGTAGCACACCCAAATGAGGAATATGTTGTTGCCAAAATCCAAAAAGACCCACTAGGCATTGTGCCTCTTTTTTGGTTGTGGGAGGGGCCAGATGCAGCAATTTATCCTTCACCTTAGAAGGGATATCTCGACATGCCCCACACCACTGGACACCTAGAAATTTTACTGAGGTGGAAGGCCCCTGTATTTTTGTTGGATTTATCTCCCATCCTCTGACATGCAAATGCCTTACCAGTAAATCTAGAGTAGTTGCTACTTCTTGCTCACTAGGTCCAATCAACATGATATCATCAATATAATGGACCAGTGTGATGTCTTGTGGGAGGCAGAAACGATCAAGGTCTCTGCGAACAAGATTATGACATAGGGCTGGAGAGTTGATATACCCCTGAGGTAGGACAGTGAAAGTATATTGCTGACCTTGCCAGCTGAAAGCAAACTGTTTCTGGTGGTCCTTACTAATAGCTATTGAGAAAAAAGCATTTGCCAGATCAATAGCTGCATACCAGGTACCAGGGGATGTATTGATTTGCTCAAGCAATGATACTACATCTGGAACAGCAGCTGCAATTGGAGTTACCACCTGGTTGAGTTTACGATAATCCACTGTCATTCTCCAAGACCCATCTGTTTTCTGCACAGGCCAAATAGGAGAGTTGAATGGGGATGTGGTGGGAATCACCACCCCTGCATCTTTCAAGTCCTTAAGAGTGGCAGTAATCTCTGCAATCCCTCCAGGAATACGGTATTGCTTATGATTTACTATTTTGCTTGGTAGGGGCAGTTCTAGTGGCTTCCACTTGGCCTTTCCCACCATAATAGCCCTCACTGCACGAGTTAGAGAACCAACGTGGGGATTCTGCCATTTGCTCAGTATGTCTATGCCAATTATACATTCCGGAACTGGGGAAATAACTACAGGATGGGTCCGGGGGCCCACTGGACCCACTGTGAGACGGACCTGAGCTAAAACTCCATTGATCACCTGGCCTCCATAAGCCCCCACTCTGACTGGTGGTCCAGAGTCACGTTTTGGGTTCCCTGGAATTAATGTCACTTCTGAACCAGTGTCTAATAATCCCCAAAATATCTGATCATTTCCTTTTCCCCAATGCACAGTTACCCTAGTAAAAGGCCGTCGGTCTCCTTGGGGAAGACTTAGAGGAAGGTTAACTGTATAAATCTGTGGCAGTGTAACAGGTTTCTTCCCCATAGGGACCTGGCCTCCCCTTCATTCAAGGGGCTCAGGGTCTGTAAACTGTTTCAAGTCTGGAAATTGGTTAAGGGGCCGTGACTCTGTGTTTTTGTAATTCAGGTTAGACTTCTGTTCCCTTGACCTAGAACTCTTTTGTTTATACAGCTCCAACAAGAATTTAGTAGGCTGCCCTTCTATTGTATTTCTAGGCACCCCATGATTTACTAGCCAATGCCACAAATCTCTGCGTGTCATATAATTTTGATGCCTCCTTTGAGTTTGTTGTCTATTATAATACCCACGTCTACCCTGTCTTTGGTGATTAAGTGCTGCCACCTGGCTTCTGCCAACTCGGGATCCTGTCATCCCCATTGCATTTAAGGATTCCAGCTCAGTGACAGCAGTTCCTACAGTAATATCTGACCTACAGAGAAGTGCAACCACAGAGCTCTTGAGGGATGATGGTGCTAGTCTCACAAATTTATTTCTCACTGTTCTGGTAAAAGGTGCATCCTCTGGACATTCCTGGGGTGTAAGAGCAGGCTTTGCATGATAAATCCACTCTAACATCCCAATCTCTCTAAGCCTCTGGATCCCCTCATCTACATTATACCAGGGCAGTTCTGGCATTTCAACCTCAGGTAATGTTGGCCACCTTTTGATCCATGTTTCAACCAACCACCCAAACAAGCTGTTAACACCTTTTCTAACTGCTCTAGCTATAACATTGAATGCAGAATCTCTGCTTAGTGGGCCCATATCAATAAATTCAGCCTGATCCAGCCTTATATTCCTCCCACCATTATCCCACACTCTTAAAATCCATTGCCACACATATTCCCCTGATTTCTGTCTATATAAATTGGAAAACTCACACAGTTCTTTTGGAGTATAACGTACCTCCTCATGTGTGATACTTTGTACCTCACCTTTAGGGGCCTGTTGGGACTTTAGTCTAGTTATAGGTCTAGAAGAAATGAGGGGTGGTGGGGGTGGGTCATGAAAAGAATTAGAAATATCTTCCAAGCCATTTGCTTCAGGGCTTTCATTTGCAGTTTCATCTGGTGAAACAGGATTAATAACTCTAGGGCTAATCCCTTCAGGAGGAGGTTGGGTGGCCAATTCCTCAAGGCAGGCTGGAGGTGGGGCGGCTATGTCCTCAGGGCAGACTATTACAGGGTTATCTAAAGAAGGTTCAGCATGGTCTAGGGTTTCAACCTCACCCCCAACATCATTATCAATCCATATGTCACCATCCCATTTTTCAGGGTCCCACTCCTTTCCAATCAATGCCCTCACTTTAATGGCAGACACCATGCAAGACTGAGATTTCAGTTTACGTTGTAAAGTTGCTACTCTAACAATAAGATTCTGAGTCTGATTTTCAGAGATCTCAAGTCTACGGCTACAGGAAATAAAATTTTCCTTCAGGATACTCATAGAAACCTCTACATCTTTCAGACGGCACTTAAGCTTCTTGTTTGAAGCCTTAAGCCCATCCCTTTCACCCTTTAATGTAGACAGTGTATCTAACAACAACCAACCAACATCTCTATAACTCTTATTCCTACAAAACTCTGTAAAGGTGTCAAAAACATTATCCCCCAGAGTCTGACTTCATACAAGCGAAGCATTAGGAGAATCGAATGATGATATTTTGACTATCTCCTTTGCCAACTCAGTCCATGGATTGGGAGTGTCATTCTGATTACGGGAATCAGAGTCCTTAGTGTCTCTGAGCCCAGTCAGAGTAGAAAACCATTCATAAAAACCCATTTTTAAGATTCTGTTCCTTAAGAACCACTCCCGGTACCAAGATGTATTAGTTAGGGTTCTCTAGAGAAACAGAATCAACAGGGAACACTTGCAAATATAAAATTTATGAAAGTGTCTCACGTGACCGTAGGAATGCAGAGTCCAAAATCCACAGGGCAGGCTGCGAAGCCGATGACTCCAATGGATGGCCTGGATGAACTCCACAGGAGAGGCTCACCAGCCAAAGCAGGAATGCAACCTGTCTCCTCTGAGTCCTCCTTAAAAGGCTTCCCATGATTGGATTTAGCATCACTAATTGCAGAAGACACTCCCCTTTGACTGATTACAAATGGAATCAGCTGTGGATGTAGCTGACGTGATCATGACCTAATCCTATGAAATGTCCTCATTGCAACAGACAGGCCAGCACCTGCCCAATCAGATGAACAGGTACCACAACTTGGCCAAGTTGACACCTGTCCCTAACCATGACAATAGCTGTTGAAGGAAGGGAGGGAGAAAAGGAGAACAGAAGGGGCTTTTTCCTCTATGCCTGGTTCTGTTCTCATAACAAGCTTGCTGCTGAATGAATGAATGAATGAATCCTGCAAGTGGGCCGTGAACCAGTCATTAATAACTAAGCACTCCTCCCCCACCAGCTCCAATTATGATTGTATCTTGGGTAAGGTCTTTGCATTCTAGTGAAATCTATTGAATGCCTCACCCATAGCAAAAGTAGAATACAGATGAATGATGAAACGCCTCTTTGGCTGAAAGATACAAACACCACACACAGTGTAATTTATCAGGTATGATGGAACCATGCATTAAGATATCCATCAGAGCAATCAGTGTTCTCCTTGGGCTGCCTTTGGCTCTCTTTCCCATCAGCAAGATCAGCAGCTTTTGTGGACCCCCATCCTTTACCGTGACCATAACTCTCAGTGGGAACCAGCCTTGCCATCACCACCTGCACTCGTTGAGTTGCCAGGGTAGGATCCCTTTTCCTTCCCTGGGGGGGAAGACAGTGGGCTCACCGGGAATCTGGCCCTATCATCCGACAGAGATTATTATTTCAGATACTCATGGATATCAATGGGAAACAGCAGCTCTGGGTGGAACCTTGCCTCCCACTGCCTTATGAGTCAGCAATTCCTGACAGGACTGACATTAAATGAAACCCCAGTGCTAGTGGAGATGATATAACTCATTATTCACTATTTCAAAAAAAACATCCCTAATATGCCAGCAGTTCAGAAACCAACAAGCATCTCTGGGTGGCAGACAGTTCTTAACATTTTAGGAATGTTTTCTAAGACAGTTACAAATAAATGAATATTGATGCACGTGCTATAAATATGAAGGCTCTGTTCCTTAATAGGGGAAAAGATAAATATCTTGGGGAAATAAACAGCAATTAAATGCAGCTGTAAAAATATTTAGATGCTAATATACTTATGGACCTCCTTCATTATAATTACACAGTGGAATCCATCTTTGTTTTATCAAATAGCGAATGTTCTCTGGTGTTCTTCACTCCTTTCCTCCCAAATTAACTGACTAGATCAATGTGATACTAAGTGTAAACTAACTACATTGTCCCTCCGTTACAATGACCTACAAGTGATACTGTTATCAGATTTCGGTTTCCAGGTTCTTGGCTGTACCATAAGAAAGAATTCAGAGGCACAGCACAGATAGAACAAGTATGTAAGAATTTTATTAGATACACACGTAAGAGGACACGTAGGCACTCTCGCAAAGACAGAGGTGAGGGAGGCAAGAGGCAATGTCAAGGTGGGGCCATTTGATTGCATAGATGAACTTTACTTAGTCCCACTCCTCCTTCCTTGTTTGGGGCTCTTTATTCTACCTTCCCCTCTCCCCAGGGTGGTGCCTGGTGGTAGATCGTAGATTTGGGTGAGTCCATTGGTTTCACCCTTGTCTGTAGATGACTCACTCAGGTGGGGGTCCTTTGGTTTTGGATCAGCTGCCACTAGGTATTTCCCAGTAAGTGAGTAGCCCCCTGGGCAGGGGATCTGTACTAGACCTGGGCCTTCCTGACCTTGATTAACCCTCCTTGTTTAAGGACTTGGTCATGGTCAGGTTCATGTGTCAACTTGGCTGGGTGGTGGTGCCCAATCGTCTGGTTGGGCAAGTGCTGGCAAGTGCTATGAGGACATTTCATGGACTTAAACCATGATTATGTCAGCTGTATCCACAGCTGATTGCATTTGTAATCAGCTAAGGGGAGTGTCTTCTGCAATGAGTGATGCTTAATCTAATCAGAGGAAGGCTTTTAAGGAGGACTCAGAAGAGACAGGGTCTCTTCCTACTTTGGCCGATGAGCCTCTTTTGTGGAGTTTGTCCAGACACTTCATTGGAGTCACCAGCTTCACAGCCTGCCCTACAGATGTGGACTCTTCCTCCCCATGGTTGTCCAGCCAGCCTCTCCTAAGAGTTCGTCGTGGGCTTCATTGTAGTTACCAGCTTGCAGCCTGCCCTACAGACCTTGGACCCTTACATTCCCACGGTTATGTGAGACAATTTTATAAATTTTATATCTACGAATGTCTCCTGCTGATTCTGTTTCTCTAGAGAACCCTAGCAAATATAGACTCCTTTACATTTTTTTTTTCTCTCCCTCCTCCCTGTTCTAGCCTGCCTCAATACCAAACAAAAGCAGTAGATTCTTTGCCCATTCTGCATGAGAGCCAATCCATGACACCTGGATTTCCAAGTGAGAACGTGTTTAATGCTATTTGTGACGCAGGAGATCAGATGGCTTATGGGCCCCCAAATCTGTCTCCCTAAATCTAATAAGTTCAAGGTTTTATGGATTCAAACAAAGGGGTTTGTGGGTGGGTGGGTGGAATTGTTATCATAATGATAGTAAGTATACAGAAGCCTGAGGCCAGGCTAGCATGACCATTATAATAGAAATTATACACAAGGATGAGGTAACTGTAAACAGGGGTGAGATGCTGTGTTTCAGTAATTTCAGGTATTAACTTCTGCCTATTTTACAATAGAAAGAAAAACATCTATGTAATGATTCAGTAATCATAATCAGTGGCTAATTCTTAATTTCTCTGTTATACAAGTAATGGTCTGGGGCTAGAGATAGTTGTCCAACTATATCATCACCTAAATATCCTTCCTCTTTTAGGTTTGTGAGCTGTGCACTTTCTTAGACTAAACAGTCGAGATAATAGAATATGGATGAAGTGATGGAAGAAAATGATATGTTTTCTTTCTGAACTCCATAAAACACATGACCCATTCCAGAAAAGTGGCACCCAATGGACTTGTGGATTGAGGATTCTCAAATTGCTTCTTCCTCTCCATGTGGATCAGATGCCTCCTGACTAATGACTCCTCTAAATCTGTGGCATTCCAGCTTGATTGCTCATTGAAGCCACCTAAAAAATAATTTCTTCTTTTTACCCACACATGCCTGGGCGCCTGAGTGTGTAAAAGCTCCCCAGGTGGTTGTATTGAACACCCAGAGTTGGGAGGGATTGGTCTAGATCCCCAGCATTTATTCTTGATGATTTCTGTGCAGATCTGTTCAGGTGGCTCTCAGCCTGGGGCCCAGCCCTCTTATTTTAAAGAGACCAGAAGCAGCTTAAACCAGATGAGCACCTAAAGGAATCTTTTCTCCATGATGTAATCAGAAGGATTGAAAGTTTGGGAGGCTTCGATGGTTTTGGGTAAAGGAGTGATATGATTTGAATTTAAGTTTTAAAGACTTCACTCTGACTTTGGTGTTGAGAATAGACTTTGAGAGCAAAAGTGAAAGCAGGAATACCAGTTAGAAGACTCTTGCATTAATCTATGTGGCAAATGATACTGCAGCTGAGAAATTAGGATTTAAGGAATGATTTTAATTACTGAATCATTACATAGATATTCCTTTTTGCTTTCTGGTATATTGAAGTAGACAAAGAAATATACCTGAAACTCCTAAACTATAATTCAGCTGTCCTGATATCTGAAATGATTGTAAAAGCCCTTATCTTGTGCCTTTGTGACTGTAAGAGCTGTTACTCCCTTCTCTTACAGGACGAAGGCCATGGATTCTTTTGTCCAATGAGCTCAATAACCAATTCCAAAGGCACCAGGGTTTCAAAGAGAGAGTTTATTACTAGGTGCGTAGTAGGAGAGCTGATGGCCTAGTGGGCCAAAATATGTCTCCCTGAGTTTAGGTGGTTCAAGGTTTTTAAGGATTTTAGCAAGGGGAGATGAGGTCATTTCAGATAACAAGTTCAAAGCAGAAAAGAAGACAGTGTAATCATTATCATTTCAATAGAACATAAATTGAGTGGAGGGGAGGCAGAGCTATCACTTCAGCACTAACGGTGTGAGCCCAGAGGAAGGGAGACACATTACCCTTCAGTAGTAGAATCTGGCTGATAGGATTTACAAATGTCCGAGGCTGAAGCTTGTTAATGGCTGACTTCAAATTCTTCATTAGCGTTAAGGCCTTTACCATAAAAGAAAATGACCAGAGAGATGGGGTAACAGCTCTTACAATCACAAAGGCACAAAATAAGGGCTTTTACAAACATTTTAGATATCAGGGCAGCTAGGCCACTGTGCTGCTTTGAAAGGATTATGTACCCCAGAAAAACCATGTTTTAATCCTGATCCATTCTTGTGAGAGCAACCATTTCTTTTAATCCCTATTCAATAATGTAGTTTGGAATCTTTTGATTACATTATCTCCACAGAAATGTGACTCACCCAATTGTGGGTATTAACTTTGACTAGAGGGAGACAGATAGGTCTTGATTAGTTTACTGGAATCATTTAAAAGAGGAAACATTTTGGAGAAAACCTTAGAGTGACCTGAGAGCCACGAGAACCAAGAGAGCTCAGGCAACCTAGACACCTTTGGAGATGCAGAAGGAAAACACCCCTGGGGGAGCTTCATGAAACAAGAAGCCCGGAGAGAAAGCTAGCAGACGTCACCATGTTGGCTGCATGCTTTTCCAGTTGAGAGAGAAACCCTGAACATCATTGGCCTCTCTTGAATAAAGCCATTCCAGTTCTGGTATATCGCATTCTGGAAGCTAGTAAACTAGAACATTACAATTTAGGGATTCCAGGTATTCCCCTCTGTGTACTCCAATATCCCAGAAAGCAAAAGGGAGTATGATTCAGTAATCAAAATATCCCTTAAATCCTGATTTCTCAGTTTCAATTTATCTGGTCATTTTCTTGGAAGGCACAGGCCCTAATGTTAATGAAGAATTTGAAGTTGGCCATTAATTAATTTCAGCCCCTTACATTTGTAAATCGTATGGGATAGTCTCTGCTGTGGAAAGATAACTATTTCCCCGGCTTACGCCTTTAGGATTGAAATGATAGCTCTGCCTCCCCTCCTTTCTCATTACGTTCTCCTATAGAAATAATGGTAACACTGTCTCCTTTTCTGCCTTGAACTTGCTATTTGAAATTGTAATAACCTCATCTCCCCTTGCTCAAATCCTTAAAAACCCTGAACCCCTTAAGCTTAGGGAGACAGAGTTTGGGCCAATAGGCCATCTACTCTCCTACTACGTGCCTAGTAATAAACTCCTTCTCTGTTTGAAACCCCGGTGTCTCAGGAATTGGTCATTAGAGTGCACTGGGCAAAAGAATCCACGGTCTTTGTCTGGTAATAATAATGGCCTGTATGAGAATAGTGGCGATGAATGTGGTGAGGAGTGGTAAGATTCTGCATATATTTTGATAATAGAGCTCACAGGGTTTCCAGATGGATTGAATGTGAGGTGAGATAGAAAGGAGTCAGGGATGCCTCTAAGTTTTTTTTTTTTTTTAATCTAGTGTATTTTTGATCTCTATAATTGTGCCTTTCATCCCCAAAATTTCTTATGTTCTTTTTAATCTTTCAATTCTGCATTATGCTCACATTTTCTTTTTTTTTTTTAAATATTTTTATTGAGAAATCTTCACACACATACATTCCATACATGGTGTACAATCGATGGCTTACAATGTCATCACAAAGTTGTGTATTCATCACGATCTTCATTTTTTTAGAACTTTTGCATCACTCCAGAACCTCTAAGGGTTTTTGCCTGAGCGACTGGATGGATATTGTTGCTGTCAATTTAGATGGTTTAACAGAGTAGGTTTGCGAAGGATCATTAAGGTTCAGTTCGGGATGTGTATTGATTGGGGTGCCCACTAGATGTCCAAGTGGAGATATTAATAGCAGGATGGATATATAATATCTGATGTTCAGCAAGTGGTGTGGGCTGAAGATTTAAATTTGGGCATCCTTAGCATAAAAAAATGTATTTAAAAATCACAATTTGGGTAAGATCATCAAGAGATTGATTATAGAGAGGAGGAAAGGTCCAAGGATTGAGTCCTGGGCACTCTGATGTTAACAGGTGAAGGAGGTAAGGAGCAACGAGCACAAGGAACTGAGAAGTTCATAGTAACATGGATTAAAAGAAATTTGCAGAGAAAATAAGCATAAGTTTCCTATGTTTGAGATCAGAAAGCAATACCCATGGACTAATTCTTTTTCTAAGAGATTGAAAAGTTCTATCCTTCAGCAGTGGTGAGGGTATTCTGTAAATTATTCGATTGTTACCTAATTGCCTAATGACAGATTGTAAAGCCTGTGTCACATTCCCTCCAAATTTCAGCAATTTGGTCTCCATCTCCCTTTTTTACTTTTTCTTGAGTCATTTATACTGCACAACCTATCTTTCCACTCCACAGGCCAATGACCTGCTCCTTGAAACTCGGAATGTTTCTACCCCCTAGTGGAATGCCTCAGCTCAGTAGTCCTTCCGTATTGTATGCCATGTCCTTCTTCTCTCCATCTGTTCAAATCCTACTCATCCTTAAATACCCAACTCAATAACTACTTTCTCCATGAAGGCCAATCCTGAAATCAGCATCTTTCTCCAGTAAGCTTTGTTCCACTTTGCATTTCTATTTTAGTGTTTTCTAGTTCCTAATTGCTCTTTCCAGTAATTAGTTCAGGAGGTTTTACAAACACAGCAAACCCTATAACATCTTCATTTTAACATCCCATTTGGGCAGAGTTGTGACTTGCCTGTGGTTGCAGCCTATATGATTTTCTCTCATACCTGAGGGCAATGACCATGTCTCAATGTTTCTATCCCCAGTAGCTCAAATCCAGTTTCCTTCCTACAATAAATATTTGCTGGACTTTTAAAAATTGCCTTGATATCACCTAGCACAGTTTGAGGTTCTCGGTAGCTTATTTGAAGGCCATTCTGGCCATATCCAGTGTATTTGTTCAGGATGGGTCATGAGTGACTTAACAGAAGCTGTATTATTTAGAAAATTGAGATATCTAGCCCAGTAGTTCTCAACTGGGCAGTCCACCCCCTAGAAGGTGTTTGAAATGTGTGTGATGTGTTTTGATTGTAGCAAAAACTGGGGTGCTACTGGCATTTAATGGGCATGAGCCAAGAATGCTAGGTATTTTTCCATGTGTAGGACAGTCTCCACAAAAAGAGTCATCCCATTCAAAACACCAATTATTCTTCTGCCCCACCTCCCACTGGCAGAGATTCTAATCAATCCATACTACAAAATCCTTAAAAACAAACACAAAAAAACTTGGTTTGGAGAACAGGGGGAAGTTCATAAAACTCACTCTGTAACCACATGAAAGTTGACAGGAGCATGTCATCAGATAGACAGTGGTTGCAAAATGTGGTGATACTTGATGAAATAGAATTCTCACATAAAGTAGGTAAGAATGTAAGATGGCGTAAACTAAACTTTTTGAGGATAATACTTATCAACATTTAAAACGTATATTCCTTATACTGCCAGGTATTTATCTTGTAGATATATTTATAAAAGAGTTCAAAGTTGCAGATACAGGAATGTTCATAGCAACTTTGGTTGCCATCACAAAAAAAAAGTGAGAACAATGTATACGTCCACAATAGGAGAATGGTCAGATAGGTACTGGTATATCCACACAATGGTCCGTGTCATATGAAAAGAGTGCCAAGATATATTAAGTAGAGAAAGGTAAAGTATGGTATGTATAGTGATTTAGTTCCCTGGCTGCTAAAGCAAATACCATGCAATGGGTTGACTTAAACAGTAAGAATTTAATGGCTCACAGTTTTGAGGCGAATAGAAGTCCAAACTCCGGGCATTGTCAAGGTGATGCTTTCTTCCTGAAGACTGTGGCTTTCTCGGGCTGGCTGCTGGCAGTCCTTGGTCCTCGGCACTGCACATGGCAGCCTCTCCTGGCTTCTTGGTTCCATTGACCTCCAGATTCTGGCTGATCCCTGTGGCTTTCTGTTTATCTGAATTTCACTCTGCTTATGAAGCACTCCAGTAATAGGGTGAGGACCAAGCCTGTCTCAGTTAGGCCATATCTTAACAGAAGTAACCTCAGCAAAAAGTCCTATTTACAATGCGTTCACACCCATAGGTTTGGATTGAGATTTAAAAACCTGTTTCTGGGGCACTATAGCTCCAAGTCACCACACATGGTAAGTAAGATCCATTTGTCTTAAAAAGTATACGAATGCATATATCATTAATCCCATATCTATTTATCTATGCAATTACCTGTTATCTATCCAAACACACACACACACACATACACACACAGGCAGGCCTCCCTTTCCATGGTTCTGATACAAACAAATGTTGATGACCAGGATTTATCTAAATAATACCAATCCCCTAACAACATGGTTCAGATTTCAGTTACCACAATATATTAACTATGAGTCATTGCACAAAGTACAGCCCTCTCTGCTTAGCCTTTCAGTCTACTAGTACGTAGATCACTATGTAAATAATAGATGCATTTCATGGTCAGTGACCCATCACACCACTTCTTTCAAAGTCTGTCTGCGGCTGGTCACTGAGCATCTGTCATTCAGTTCAGGCACAGGCAGTACAGCCTAGAGTTGTGTTGCCTCTTTGTCTCCCAGTGATAGACCCGTGTAACATTTCACAATTCAAAGAGGCACTTAACTGCAACAAAGAAAAGAATGATTTTATCACTGTGTTTATCACCGTAAATTCAAATCAAGTAGAGTCAGAGAAGAAATTGCTGACCATGGGAGTGTTGATGCTGCTGCGATTGGACAGACTCAAGATATGCAGCCAGAGGAACTCAAGGAAGGTGAACTTACTGACCTAAATGAGGAAAGTGGCAGTGACAAAAAGGATGATGATGTCCTGGAGGAAGTGAGGCCAGGAAAAAACTTCACATAGGGGAACTCTTGGAGATATTTCTTTCATAACATTGAAAGAGTAAAGGATAGAATGTTAGTGGCTGATCCAAATTCAAAAAGGAGCATCTCAATTTTTCTGAGGCATAGACAATGATACTCTGTCTCATTAATTTATAAGACAAAAGAAGGCAAGCAAATTTCTCTTGAAAAGTTTGTTTTGATAAAGAAATAAGACACTTGAATTCTCAATGTTTTGAATATTTTAGATTATAGTATAATGAATACTTTTTTTTCCAAAGAGGAAAGTTTATTACTAGGCACATAGTAGGAGAGCAAATGGCCTCATAGCCCAAAATCTGCCTAGGTTGACCCAAGACCCTTCATTAATAAACACGAGGGGCTGTCCTTAGCGATTGCAAGGCTCTAAAGTTGAAAAACTGGATAACTGGGTACAAATGAAGGTTAGTCACAGGGATTTTACAATCACAGAGGCAGAAGATAAAGGTTATACAATCATTATCAGAGATCAAGGCAGCTGGATTACAATTAGAGATTTCAGGAATTTCACTCTTCTACTCCAATCTACCAAAAAGCAAGAAAGAATATTTATATAATGATTCAGTAATCAAAATCATCTCTTAAATCCTGATTTCTTGGTTACAACTCCTCTCTCTCATTTGATAATTATCTCTCAATCTTGAGGGATATCTGGGTAACAACTCTCTAACTGCCTCAAGGCTGAAAAGGAGCATTGTTATTAAGGGGCAAAGGGATAAACCAATGAAACCATTTGTTATTCTTGAAGAGTCCAGTATCTCTGGGTTTCAGAGCTTCTCTGGCATCAGAACAATATGGAGGTTTCAAGGCTCTGAAAAACAAGCTTAACATGTACAATTTTATAAAGCACAGGATATCTCTCAGGGTTTCCAGGAATACTGTTGGTTGGGGTTTGCTATATTTTGGTAGTTTGTGATATCTGGCTAAAACTTGCATAAGAGTAACCTCCAGAATGATCTCTTGATTTGATTTGAAATCTCTTAGCCATTGAAACTCTATTTATTTACCCCCTTTTGTTCAACTAATCCACAATGCCAGCACTAGGCTCATCCTTAGAATGTATGCCTCATGATGCCAGGGCCAGTTTTGTTCCATGATGCCAGGGGAACTTATGCTTTATGCTGCAAGGGCCAGGCTTACACCCCTGGAAATTATATCTCACATTGGCAGAAGCTCAGAATTTGACTTAGAAATCAACAGCAGAGATTTTCTGGAGATAACTCTTAGGCACTATTTATAAGTTGGTTCAGTTTACTAGTAGAGAAATAAGTTTTCTAAGGGCAAGCCTCAAAATTAAGGCCTTGGTTTATTAAACTGGGGAACCTCTTGCTTAAGAAAATGTCAGGAATTCCCCAGGTGGGGAAGCTTCATTGTTCTATTTTCCCCAGTCCCTCAAGGGACTTGGCAAATATTTTTCATTTTCTACCTAAAACTCTGAAATGCATCACTGCATGACATTAACTTGTACAGAACATTAAGATTTTGTTCCCTATTCCAGGTTCTATATCAAATAAAGCTGAATTAAGTTGTTTGACTAGGCAGACTAACTCAGATAGTAGAAATTTTGGACAAAATAAACATTTTTCTTTTTATCTCACACAAAAGTTAAAACTTTAAAATACAGACAATTTTATTCTTTACCTAGTATATTGATTTACCTTAGTTTTAACTGGTTCAGTTTCATCACATCTTTAATCTGAGTTTGATCATTTTCAGTTTTTGTTTTTTTTTTAAACAGTTGTTAGATGGACTTATGCTGACTTTCAGAGCTGGAGAACTAAATCTGAGTCTCAGGTAGCATACAGACACTTAAAGTTCCAAGCAACTACTAGTTTGTATAAAGAGCAAAACATTTCAGAATTAAAGATAAAAGTTAAAGTTTACAATTTAAGCTTTAGTTTTTATAAGTATTTTTAAATGAAGCTACTTTCAGAAATAAAAACATTAGACAGTTGTTTTATATTAAGAAACCACAGCAGAGGTTTTGTTCTGTTTCACTTTTACAAATTTACCAAAGTTATGTTAATAAACAGATAAAATATAACATATATATTTATCCTGCTTTTCTTTTCTTTTTTATTTTTATTTATTTATTTTGCATGGGCAGGCACTGGGAATCAAACCTGGGTCTCTGGCATGGCAGGTGAGAATTCTGCCACTGAACCACCACCGCACTGCCCTGTCCTGCCTTTCTTTTGAAGTTTTTCCTTGTTGCAGATGGAGCTCTGACCTACAGCTGATCATAAATACTTTTAGAGAAGTATTAGAGCAAAGCAGTGCAATTGATAACTTGGCTGTTTCTCTGATCTGTAGCTTTTTAAAGACTAACTAAAACCATGACTAACACCTCATGCTAATTCTCAACATCATACAGATTAGTATCAGGATATAACATGGACAGTGAGAATATCGTCAATTTTTAAGGAATTTTATACAATCTCTAAATATATGAATAATATTTTGTCCATACAAATTTAACCAGCAACAGGATAGAAAATCCCTTTTAATCACTGATACACTTCCCAAACACCTCCTATGCAATAGGTTAAACTATCTTAGCACCCTACTTACACAAGGTGAAAGAACAAATTATTTGTAACAGTTTTCCCTTAACAGTGAGATGACTTGTCTTCTCAAATAAAGAATGATAATGCCAGCATAAACATTATCAAGGATATTATTCTGATGTCCACATTATTTTAACAGGGAGAAAACTAAACTTCAGTTTTGTATGAATACCCAGTTTGACATAAAAGCTTTCTTTTTTAAAAAAATACATGCTACACAAAGCTTTTGAATCTGTATACTTTCTTGATGGGGGAAAGAGAGAGATAATACAAAATAATGGAAGAAGGAAGAAGTTTATGCTTGGGTTTAAAACACAGCCAGGCATTTATATACTTTATACTTTATACTTAGAACACACAAATTATTACTTTATAATATGCCTAAAATCTCTCAGTCCAATTCAGCACTACCTTCGAAGGTCAGAAAACTCCAAGTTTGAAATATAATCAGTTTTTTCATATTTAAGGGATTTATATTCAGAAAAAAACTCAGATTTTCAGTGACAAAAATTCCAACTGCTAAATAATACCAGGAATGTGTTAATTTACAAAATTAAGTTATGGTTCCTAAAAATTAGTTCAGAGCTCTATTTTTTTAAAAGTTACTTTCTTATTTAGAAGTCTTACAAGTGCCATCTCTTCCTTGAGGTCTTCTTAGGTCATTCTTTATCTATCTACTTTTAAAATTTTTCCAGCATTTTTATTCCTTCGTTACCACTGTCTTATACTACGCCCTGGTACAAGTAAATTCGAACTGGAATATAAACTCTTTGAAGAATTAGGCTTTCCCTATTTATGACAGCATTTATTAATGGAAAGATACTGATTAACATTAACAAAGCCACCACAAATTCAAATTCTTCCACATACTGAGGTAACAAATGGCCAAATAATAAAAAGCCAGATTCTTTGAAATCCAGGTAATCAAGGTCATAAACATATCCATACATATTTCTTACTAAACTTAACCAATTTCTTAAATAAGGTATATTTGAAGCATCAGCTTATTCTTATTTTTATTATTAAGAGTTATTATTACCAGGTACATTGCTCAGTTTATGTAACTTAACCTATCTGGTTAGGCTATTTAAGAGGAACTTTGAAAATGTATTTATAATATAGCTTATTTTTTCAGTAAGCTTATACAGATTTAGGGAGAACACACCCAAGCAGAATATAATTGCATTTGTCCAATTCAAAATTTATCACAAAATTCCTTTTATCAGAGGCTGAAAAAAAAACCTCTTTGTTTTCATAATAGCTTTAAAGTACTCACAATTTTAAAAGTACAGTAACTACCAAGTTCTGGAAAATATACTGCAATTATTTAATTTTCCCCAAGTCTAAACTCAGGAAAATTTTTCCTTATCTCTCAAAGATCTTTTATTTTACTTACTGAAATTTGGTAATAGATTTTATTCAGCTACTCCTATCCCAAGGCTATTTATATTTTATTAATAATCTGATTACTGTACTTACCATTGCAAAGGTATAATTGGAAAAAATAATATTAACAAACACAGCCTATTCTGTAGCTTTTTTTATGCTTACTATTTCTAATCTCCAGGGTCAATAAAAAGAATTCTAAATCACACCTCCCCGTTTCTTTCTGTGCACGGCCCTCCCCATAGCTGCTTTAGGTGGTTGGCCTTAGGGCAGGGATAGGTTGCACAGACTGAAAGATAGCAGGCTTGTTGGATTTGAAAGTTTAAGGTGAGCGCCATGGGATTTTGAGAATTCCTATGCCCTTCTTTAACTATTCTCAATGATTACATCTATTTTACCAAAAGCTATGACCAGGACCATTGGAAAAGTTCTCTGCTTTTTCCAGACGCAGCCCTTTGGCCGTTTTCTGCTGCCTTAAGGAAATTCTAGGGGGTAGTTTCTTTCTAATGCCCAGGTTTGTTTACAGCAATTACAAAACTGAGGTTTTGAATCTTGCCTTTCAGATTTTTTTTCTCTTTTAATTCAGAAGTACCGATTTATATACTTTTTTCAGGCATGTAATTATTTCTAAACAGTTCAAATAGAGCTCTTTAAGAATTTTCTTATTACTTTGCTATTTCCATCAGAGGAATGAGAATATACATTGAAAATGCATACACACACAAACAGAAAATTAGTTACACAAAAAACAGAAACACAGAATACTTTTGAGAGGGACAAATAAAAGATTGCATATATTATCTCATAATATTTCTACCTTTTTGCAGAACAATTTTAACTGTAATATCTTTAACTTTAGCTATCATGGTAGTATTTTCATTTTAAATCATATTAAGGCCAGATTACGTTACAGAAATAAAATTTTTTTTATAGCTCAACCAAAATCTTTTCAGTTTTCAATAAAGTCCAAAGTTTCCTTTTTTAAAAGGAACTTCCCTAATTGGTAGCCAGTTAAGAACATTTGACCAATACAAATGCGGGAACATACCAATCAACAAATTTAAACAAATACGTAACACTTATTGTATTTAAGTAACACACCAATTAATAACTAGACTGAACACACCAACTTACAAACAGGCATTAAATGCTTAACACAGGTTAACAATAAGACAAACACCAGCTCTTATTATACCCAGGTGATACACCGGCTAGCATTTACACAGGTTTACTTAATTTTATTAAATACCAAATAATTGTTGGATTACTCTTTTTTTTTTTTTTTTTTAGAAGTATAGTCAACAAATTTAGGTCCGGACCTCAAACCCTAGCGTGCCAATTAACAATTAAACAATACCTAGGTAACACACCAGCTAACATTAAACAGGCCTACTTAATTTCATTAAACACCAGTTAATTGTTAGATTAGGTCAGGGCTTTAAACCCTGTGTAGTGTGGCACCCAAAACAGAAGCTGCAGTGGTCAGAGCAAGGGGGATTGTTCTGGAAGCGGGACCCAGGCCTGGGTCAAGGGGACTGGAACTGCCTATTTTCTTCCCAACCCACCTTTAGCTGGATGACCCACTCGCCCAGTCAGATGTTCAGACGTGGAACTGGAAATGTTTTCTCTCTTTGAAGCTTTTCAAAAGTCTCTGGAGTGCCGGCAGAACACAGAAACCCTGGTTGCGGAGCCTCTAGAGTAAATTCAGTCCCATGGTGCACAAGGCTCGGTGCCCCGGCTCACCTGCTCTGCGGGGCTCCAGAGATTCCGGCACTCATCCTTGAGGGTCACCAAACTGTTACCAGACAAAGGCCATGGATTCTTTTGCCTGACATATTCAATAACCAATTCCTGAGATTCCAGGGTTCCAAAGAGAGAAAGAGTTTATTACTAGGCGTGTAGTAGGAGAACAGATGGCCTATGGGCCCCAAATCTGTCTCTAATAAATACTTTAACTATATTTTTCATTCCCCCTGCAGAATTTTTAATGTTTTAACAAAATTTTAAAGGTAATAGGACAATTGTAATTTTCCCTTATTGCTTATTAAGATCACTTGGCCTAATTACAGCTGTGCTGTAATTACAGCACAATCTTTTTTTATACTTGAGCATTACTGTGCATAGTGAGGAATGCTTGTATATCAAAAATATGTATATACTAGATACATGTGCATATATCTGCATATTGTGTATGTGTAATATGTAATGGAAGCATATACAAGAAATTGTTGAAAAAGGCTGCCTCTGAAGAGTAGGACTTAGGGAGAGGGATTTAGGAAGAGGAGTAGCAAAGGAAAATTTTATTTTTATTTTGTACCCTTCTGAACTATTTGATTTTTTTCCTTTCATGATTTACTTTTCAATATAAAATCTAATTAATCCTGATTTACTTTTCAATATAAAATCTAATTAATAAACAGTAAATATGAAGAAAATAAGTTTATAAAACATAAAAAATGTTTTGTGTGCACGGTTTGTGCTTTTTCCTTTTTTCTCTGAGGAGACAATCCAAAGTTTTCATCAGGATTGCAAAAGGATTCATTGCACTAAAAAAGGTTAAAAGGCATTGATGTAAGGTCACATTTACACTGTTCCCAAGAAGAAAGACTGCAAAATATGTAGATTTTTCAAGGATGAATATGATCTAAGTATTGATATCATTTGTCTGTGTGGAGAATTGGCCTGCAAACAAGTCCAGTTGATGATGATGTTCAAGTGCAATGTGAAAACAGAAGCCCTAAGCAGAGTGCTTCCCCAGTGTCTGCAGAGTGAGCATGTGTGTGCTCAGGAAGCAGTGAGGTTGAAGCAAAGTATGACCTCGTGCACAGCCATGGGTGCTAACCACCTGGCAAGCAAAATGCCAGATACTTGGTGAGGAGCATTTGGAGAATGATTTTGAGGGTTACCAGCATTCAGGACCCTGCCAGGACCTAAGATACTCAGGGAATGAAGGGGTCAATGATGAGGAGGCTGAGTACTAACCACTGACCCAGGATGGCTAACCTAGATTTGGTGTCCAGCGGGTGGAAGTATCCTGACAGGTCCCTACATTCACAGGAGTAATAGGTTTTCACCTTCTATCTCAGTCTTTGAGTGAAATTCTATAACCTGGCCAGGTTTGGGTAGCCATATTTGGTAGCCAGAACCTGAGTGAGAAGGTTCTTCAGAAAAATGTAAACTTTCCTTAACCAGAGAAAGCTCCTGAAGGAATGCAGATTGGGCAGGAATGAGCAGGTGATCCTGAAGCATTCAGGATAAAATTCAGCAGTTGACATTTTACATGCATTATCTTATATAACACTTAAAGCAATCTATGGCTGTTTGACCACCCTGATATCAATGAGACAACAGAGGCTCAGCTGAGGCTCAGCTGAGGGTCAACAAAGTATGGTAACTTGCTCAATAAATATCACATGAGTGGTAAGTGGTAGCCACCTCAAGCTGGGACTTGAAGTCTAATTCCTAAAGCTGTGCACATGCCCTCTGAACTACACTGTCTCCAAGGTGCTGGGCTATACATGTTTTGCTGATTTTTGCTAACTCAGTATTATCTAATAAAAAATCTACCCGGCCCTTTTATATTACTCTTCTCTGGGTTGACCTGATAGTGGCCATTCAAAACTTTTGAGCCTGGATTCTACCCATTTGTGTTTCTCTGGCTTTGTGGTTAGGTATGCTCTGGCCAACTTCACATCCCAGTTGGCTCACAGAAAGTCTACATAAGACATTTTGTGTTTCGCCTAAGTATGAGATGGTTCTGAGTTTCACCTTCTTGGCACAGCTTTCTAAGTCTGCAAGTAAGAATCACTTGGCCACAAGTGTTGTACCTGCAAATGCTGCCGTGTTGGGTAGAGTGGAATTCCATAATCTGGTTGGGTTGAACTCATATTTGGGTAGTCAGAGCCTTATTTAGTGAAGTACACATTTCAGCTAGATTAAGTTTCATAGGGCCTCAGTTAATAATTAAAAAAATGAAATTATGGTTTCTTTTTTGGGGGGGGACATTTTAACTAGTGATTAAAATGAGCAGTAGAAGAAGTTGGTATAATACTCAGGAGCACAGAGTTCCCTCTCCCACACAAGGTCCTGCTAAATCTGGGTGGTAATGTCCAGGATGCTATTATGCTATTGGGGTTTCATCATTATGGTTATAGAAAAATCTGGGCTCTTTATAAAACTTTCCTTTTCAGAGCATCGAAGAGCTTGACAACCTAACAGCTGCCCACAGACAGGATAAATGAAAAAAGATGATTCTTTAGGGGTAGAAACTGGAGCTTGCACAGCCTTTGAGATAACACATAGCTGAAAAATAATCTGAGTTCACAATGTGCTAGTTTAGAAGGCAAGTGCAGGTCTGGTGGAAATCTCTTTGTTGATTAGGAGATTAAGAGTGAAACCATGAAAATGAGCCAAAGAGAGATCGCACCTCCCCTATAACCATAGCAGTCACGTTAATGGTGTGATTTAATGTGGCAGGCACTTAATTGGGCATAGCCATGCATTATCTCTGTCGAGGGATGGGAATGTTAGTTGTGTACCCAAGGTCTCTGGGGTAGTGGGTGTCAAATCCAGAACTCAAACCCAAGTCTGATTTTAAATAGCACACTTTTTACATTATGATACCTTGCCTTTAATAACGCCAATGGAGAATCATCTATCTAATGCATTGTATTAGTTAGGACAGTACTAGCAGGCAAAACAGATATACCCTTAATAACACTGGCTTAAAAAATGAACAGAAGTTTATTTCTTACAGATGCTAAGTCCATTTGGCAGGAAGGGGCTGGTGAGGGAGGCTGTACTGCACACAGTTATTCAAGGATTCAAGCTGAGGCAGGTTTCCAAGATCCCTATGTGTGTCAATAAAGACAAATGGGGAAAGAGAGATAGTAAGGGACCCATCATACAATGAGTTTTTATGGGCCAGGTCTTGAAGTAGCATGCTCATTTCTGTGCATAATCTCTAGCCAGGTTTATTTATATGGCAACACTTAACTGCAAGGGAGTCTGGGAAATGCAGGCTAGCTGTGGACCCAGGAGGAAAGGGAAATGTATTTGGTGAATAGCCAGCCAATCTTTACTACACTTGTGTTTTCAGTTATCCTGATTTAAGTATAATAAATACATGTTACTATCTTTTAAGTACCAAATACCATGCAAGTTTCTGGGGATGTAAAGCGATTAAGACTGAATCAGTGTACCCAAATCTAGTAGAGGAACAGACAGATGGAGATATGTACACATACAGTGATATAGATGGCATTCTTGTAATCAAAAAATAAGGATTTAAGGGATGATTTTGATTACTGAATCATTATATAGATATTTCTTTTTGTTTTCTGGTATACTGGAGTAGACAGAGGGAAATTTTGGAAATCTCTAAATTGTAATCCAGCTGCCTTGATCTCTGATAATGACTATATAGCCCTTATCTTTTGCCCCTGTGATTGTAAAAACTTGTGACTAACCTTCATTTGTACCTAGTTATTGAAGTTTTCAATTTTAGAGTCTTCTATCACTAAAGACAGCCCTGAATGTTTATTAATGAAGAGTCTTGGGTTAGCCCAGAACTAACCCCCCGAAGTCCAATGTTATCATGATAACTGAGACTGGATCTAACCAAAATGGGCCTGCCTGACATGTGCAGTAGCTTAGACTTTAACCTACAAGTCACCTATCCCTCATTCCACCATTTTCTTACATGCATTGTGTGACTAAGCATGTAATCAATCTATGCATGATCGATAATTAGATCACATCTAATTACATCATCTGGGGCCACTGTGCTCATTATCCTAAACCCTGCCTATCTTTTCTTTACTAGAACTATCAGAATTACTGGAGTTCAGAGAGAGAGAGATTTTGGGCTGCTAGATCATCTGCTCTTCTACTACTCACCTAGTAATAAACTCTTTCTCTCTTTGAAACCCTGGTGTCTCAGGAATTGATTATTGAGCGTATCAGGCAAAAGAATACATGGCCTTTGTCTGGTAACGTTCTTATATAGATCATTGCTGTAGGCCTTTTGTCTCTTGGGTTATAGTTATGTATGCCGGGATACTCTCTGGATGAATTAGTGATTTAGCTCCTTTTGAGTCCCTGGAATTGTCTGTTGTAGGATTTAAACCTAGGGGCCAGCCTTGGGTAACTTTTGTCTCATTAAAAAAAATGTAATGGAAGGAATCCATCTAGAGCTGTTACCTAACCACAAAAGTCACATTGTTCATTCCCTACAACTTACTTTCATATTATTAAGCTATCCTAGCTGGGTAAGCATTCCACCTTGCTAAGCATCTAGATGTGCCTTCTTGGAAGAATGTTCCATAACCAATAAGTCCAGCTACTGGGGTAGGTGGTGTGTGTGTGGGTGGTGGGATGAGCGAGATATTCTCAGAAAGCCACTGAGAACAGGGTGTTGTCTAGAGATTTAAGCAACTTTGTTAGAGGATTTGACAATCTTCTCTTTTGACACCCATATTTATTTATTTTTTTTGCAGTCTATTAAAATATTTTTTCTGTTTGAAGGTCATCTGGTAGTGAGCCAACTTATTTTATCTAAAGCAGCCAGGACAATAAATTTGCCCAAGAAATTAAGTGGCATGTTTACAAAAAACATTTAGATAATTCATTTCCTTAGCTTTCTTTGCCTTTGAGAACACATACTAAAAGCTCTTCCAGGTGGAGGATTGCAGATAAGAAAGCTACATTTTCCCACAAAAGGATGGGTGATGGTGTTTTAAGCCAATTGCCCACGGGTTGTTTCTTTGGGAGCAGGAGCTGAGTGGTTTTCCTTTGTTTGTTTTCTACTATGCTTCAGAAGAGAAGTCAAGGTAGTTTGCCATAGGGTATAGCTCATCATAAATCAAAACCATGATGCCAAGTAGAGAATAAAAGTAGTTTGGGAAGATAGGATCATTGGGAAAGGTGATTTAGTCACTAACCCCTAAATCTGTGGTTCTCATTCTCAGTGAATGTCAGTTTTCTATGAGCAGTTTCTATTTTTGTGTTTTGATTTCTATGGCACGCTAGAAAACAACATAGGCACATTCCTCAGAACCCAGCATTGCCAAGAGATTTTCATCCCTAAGACTGTGTTTGTGTTTACAATTGTGTGGTTGCAAACACAATTTGATAGTCCTATTTTGATAGGACTATCAAAAGAAAGGTGTAAGGATGGACCTGGAATCTGAATGGTATGTTTGCTCCAAAGGCCGAAAGTCATTACAACACACCAAGTGAATGAAGGTTCCACAGTACTGCAAGTGGAGGAAAGGAGTGAGAGAATTGCTCATACAGCACACCATAATATTAGGTACATAATCCAAGAGAACACTGAATGGTGATTAATTGTGACAATATAGCATCATCCTTCATGCTCACTATAGCTTAGTGCTATGAAAATAGAATGTATTAGTCCTGTCATTTTGTTTGCATTTAATTTTAAAGCAATTTTATTGAGATATATTCACATACCATATTATCCATCTGTGCCTGTTTGAAAGGATCATGTGTCCTAGAAAAGCCATATTTTAATCCTGATCCATCTGTGGAGTCAGCCATTTCTTTTAATCCTTATTCAGCGCTTTAGGTTGGAAACTTGATTAGATTATCTCCATGGAGATGTGACATGCACAATTGTGGGTATTAACTTTGATTAGAGGGAGATGTGACTCCATCTATTTGAGGTGGGTCTTGATTAGTTTATTGGGGTCCTTTAAAAGAGGATTTTGGAGAGAGCAAGAGAGTCACGAGATCCAGAAGAACCACAAGAGCCCACACAGCCAGAGACCATTGGAGATAAAGGAAAATGCCGCTGGGGAAGCTTCATGAAACAAGAAGCCTGGAGAGAAAGCTAGCAGGTGTCTCCATGTTAGCCATGTGCTTTCAAGTTGAGAGAGAAACCCTGAGCTTCATCGGCCTTTCTTGAGTGCAGGTAACCTCTTACTGGTGCCTTAATTTGGACAATTTTATAGACTTGCTTTAATTTGGGCATTTTCACAGCTTTAGAACTATAAACTTTCAACTTATTAAATTCCCCCTTTTAAATGTTGTTCTAGTTCTGGTATATTGTGATCCAGCAGTTAGCAAACTAGAACACCATCCAAGGTGTACGGTCAATGGCATTTAATAGTATAAAGTATGAGAAAGGGATCCTCTTTCATTCTTTTGGATATGGATATCCAGTTCTTCCAGTAATATTTTTCAAAGAGACTTTTCTGTTCCAGCTGAGTAGATTTGGCAGCTTTGTCAAACATTAGTTGACCACAGATGTGAGGGTCTATTTATGAACCATCAATTCAATTCCATTGATCAATATATCTATCTTTATGCCAGTACCATCTTGTTTCAACCACTGTAGCTTTGTAATAAGTTTTCTTTTACTTTTTTTTTTTTAACATGGGCAGGCACTGGGAATCGAACCCGGGTCCTCTGGCATGGCAGGCAAGCATTCTTGCCTGCTGAGCCACCGTGCCCTGCCCTGTTAAAGTTTTAAAGGCAGGATGTGTGAGTCCTCCAACTTCATTCTTCTTAAGATGTTTTGGATATTTGGAGCCCCTTACCCTTCTAAATAAATTTGATGATTGACTTTTCCATTTCTGCAAATTGGCTGTTGAAATTTTCATTGGGATTGTACTGAATATATATATCAGTTTAGGTACATTTGACGTCTTATTGATATTTAGTCTTCTAATCCTGAAAATGGAATAGCCTCCCATTTATTTAGATCTTCTTTGATTCCTTTAAGCAATATTTTGTAGTTTTGTGTACAGGTTGTTTACATCCTTGGTTAAATTTATTCCTAGATATTTAATTCTTTTAGTTGCTGTGCTGGTTTGAAAGGAAGTATGCCCCCTAGAAAATCCATGTTTTAATCAAAATCCCATTTCATAAAGGTAGAATAATCCCTATTCAATACTGTATGTTTGAAACGAATCAGATCATCTCCCTGGATGATGTGATTTAGTCAAGAGTGGCTGTTAAACTGGGTTAGGTGATGACATGTCTCCACCCATATGGGTGGTCTTGATTGGTTTATTGGAGTCCTATAAAAGGGAAACATTTTGGAGAAAGAAGGAGATTCAGAAAGAGCAGCACCACAAAGCAGAGAGTCCGCCAGCCAGCAACCTTTGGAGATGAAGAAGGAAAACACCTCCCGGGGAGCTTCATGAAACAGGAAGCCAGGAGAAGAAGCTGGCAGATGATGCTGTGCTCACCATGTGCCCTTCCAGATGAGAGGAACTCTGACTGTGTTCGCCATGTGCCCTTGCACTTGAGAAAGAAACCCAGAACTTCATCGGCCTTCTTAGACTAAGGTATCTTTCCCTGGATGCCTTTGATTGGACTTGTCTATAGATTTGTTTTAATTGGGACATTTTCTCGGCCTTAGAACTGTAAACTAGCAACCCATTAAATTCCCCCCTTTGAAAGCCATTCCGTTTCTGGTATATTGCATTCCTGCAGCTAGCAAACTAGAAAAGTCGCTATTGTAAATGGAATTATTTTCTTGATTCCCTCCTCTGATTGTTTATTACTAATGTGTAGAAACACTACTGATTTTTGTGTGTTGATTTTTTATCCTGAGACTTTGCTGAACTCAATATTTATTTCTCTACTTAGGTTGTAGATTTCTGATTACTTTCTATTTATAGGACCATATCATCTGGAAACAGTGAAAGTTTTACTTCTTCCTTTGCAGTTTGGCTGCCTTTTATTTATTTATTTATTTATTTATTTATTTATTTATTTATGCCTAACTACTCTGGCTAGAACTTCAAGTATAATGTTGAATAACCATAGTGATAGTGGGTATTCCTTGTGTGCTGGTTTGAAAGGATGTATGCCCCCTAAAAAAGCCATGTTTTAATCAAAATCCCAATTCATAAAGGTAGAGTAATCCCTATTCAGTACTGTATGTTTGAAACTGTAATCAAATCATCTCCTGGATGATGTGATTTAGTCAAGAGTGGCTGTTAAACTGGATTAGGTGATGACATGTCTCCACCCATTTGGGTGGGTCTTGATTGGTTTATTGGAGTCCTATAAAAGAGGAAATATTTTGGAGAATGGGAGATTCAGAGAGAGCAGAGAATGCTGTTGAACCACGAAGCAGAGAGTCCACCAGCCAGAGACCTTTGGAGATGAAGAAGGAAAACGCCTCCCGGGGAGCTTCATGAAACCAGAAGCCAGGAGAGAAAGCTAGCAGATGACATCGTGTTCGCTATGTGCTCTTCCAGCTGAGAGAGAAGCCCTGACTGTCTGCCCTGTGTCTTCTCATTTGAGAGAGAAACCCTGAACTTCATCAGCCTTCTTGAACCAAGGTATCTTTCCCTGGATGGATGCCTTGGATTGGACATTTCTATAGATTTGTTTTAATTGGGACATTTTCTCGGCCTTAGAACTGTAAACTAGCAACTCATTAAATTCCCCCTTTTTAAATGCCATTCTGTTTCTGGTATATTGCATTCAGGCTGCTAGCAAACTAGAACACCTTGTCTTGGTCCAGATCTTAGTGGGAAAGCTTTCTGTCTCATCATTGAGTACAATGTTAGCTGTGAGTTTTCAATAATGCTGTACCTCATGTTGAGGAAGCTTCCTTCTACTACTATTTTTGAAGTGTGGTTATCATGACAGGATGCTGCATTTTGTCAAATGCCATTTCTGTGCCAATCAAGATGATCACATAGTTTTTCCCTTTCAATTTGTGAATCTGATACAGTAATTATTTTTTTTTATATTGAACCACCCTTTCACACCTGGGATAAAACCCACTTGCTTATGGTGTGTAATTATTTTGATGTGTTGTTAGTTTGATTTGCATGTATTTTTAAAAAATGTTTTGCATTTATATTTATTAGAAAAATTGATCTGTATTTTTTTTCTTGTAGTATATTTATCTGGCTTTGTTATTAGGGTAATGTTGGTTTCATAGAATGAATTCGATAGTGTTCCCTCCTCTTAAAAGAGAGAAGATTTTCGGAAGAGTTTGAGCAGGATTGGTATCAATCATTCTTGGGATGATTGGTAGAATTCACCTGTGAAGACTGGGCTTTTCTTTCTGGGGAGGTTTCTGTTGAATGATTCAATCATTTTACTTTAATTGGTCTATTGAGAGCTTCTATTTCTTATATAGTCAGTGTAGGTCACTTATGTGTTTCTAGGAATTTATCTATTTCATCTAAGTTTTCTAATTTGTTGCAAAACAGTATCCTCTTATGTTCTTTTCTCATGGGGTCAATTGTAATGCCCCCGTCTCATTTCTGATTTATTTATTTATATGCATCTTCTCTCTTTGTTCTTTGTCATTCTGTTAAGTGTTTGTCAATTTTTATTGATCTTCTAATTTCATTTATTTCTGCTTAATCTTTTTTCTCTCTTTCTGCTTGCTGTGGGATTAGTTTGATGTTCTTTTTTTTTCTAAGTATGTAGTTAGCACTTCTTTCTTTTTTAATGTAGGTACTTAGGTTTATAAATTTCCTTCTCAGCACTGCCTTCACTGCATCCCTTACGTTTTGATATGTTGTGTTCTTGTTTTCATTTGTCTTGAGATATTTGCTGATTTCTCTAGCAGTTTTTTCTTTGACCTACTGACTGTTTAAGTATGTGTTGGTTGACCTCCATATATTTGTGAATTTTCTACTTCTCCACCTGTTATTGATTTCCAGCTTCCTTCCATTATGGTCAGCGAATGTGCTTTGCATTATTTCAGTCTTTTAAAATATATTGAAACCTAAAAAAATAAAAATAAAAGTAAATATATTGAGACCTGTTTTGTGATTCAGTATGTTGTCTATCTTGGAGAATGATCCAGGAGCACTTGAGAAGAAGATTTATCCTGCTGCTTTGGGGTGCAATGTTCTGTATATGTCTGTTAGGTCAAGTTCATTTTATTCAAATTCTCTGTTTCCTTTTTGACCCTTTGTCTAGATTTGCGATCTGTTGAGGAGATTGGTGCATTGAAGTCTCCAACTATTATTATACAGATGTCTGTTTCTCCCTTCAGTTTTGCCAGTGTTTGCCACATATATTTTGGGGAACCCTGGTCAGGTGCACAAATATTTATGATATTCTTGTGGATTTCCCATTTTATTAATATATAATGTCCCTCTTTGTCTCTTACAACAGTTTTGCATTTAAAGTCTATGTTGTCCGATATTAATACAGCTACTCCAGCTCCTTTTTGGTTACTATTTGTGTGGAATATGTTTTTCTAACCTTTTGCTTTCAACCTATTTGTGTCCTTGGGTCTTAGGTGGGTCTCTTGTAGACAGCATATGGATGAATCATATTTTTTTAATCCAATCTGTCCATCTATGTCTTTTGATTGGGAAGTATAATCCATTAACATTCAATGTTATTACAGTAAATGCAATTTTTCAACCATTTTATCCTTTGGCTTTTTTTTTCATGTAGTTTTATTGAGACATATTCACATACCATCCTTTGGCTCTTATATGTTGCATCTTATTTTTGTCTCTCTGTTCACCCTTTTAGTTATCCTAACTGATAATCTTCATTTCTACATTCTTATCCAAGCCTTTCTCTCCTGTCTTTTCCTTTAAGCCTGCAGAATTCCCTTTAGTATTTCTTACAAGGTGGGTGTCTTATTAAGGAACTCTCTCACCTTCTGTTTATCTGTGAATGTTTTATCTGTGAATATTCTTTATCTTTGAGATTTGATATTCTTATTAGTGTGTGTTTTGGAGAAGGTCTATCTGGATTTATTCTGTTTGGAGTAAGTTGTACTTCTTGGATATGTATATTCAAGTCTTTCATAACAGTTGGGAGCATTTTGGCCATTTTCTCAAATATTTTTTTTCTGTCCCTTTTCCCTCCTCTTCTCTTTCTGGGACACCCATGCTACATATGTTTGTATACTTCATGCTATCATTCAATTCCCTAAGACCCTGCTCAATTTTTTTCCATTCTTTTCTTTATCTGTTTTTATACTTGTATGATTTTGGATGTCCTGTCTTCTAGTTCACTGATCTTTTCTTCTGCCCGTTCAAATCTGCTATTGTATGCCTCTAGTGCATTTTAATCTCCTATTTGCCTTTCATCCCCATAAGTTCTGTTATTTTTCTTTGCATGCTTTTAAATTCTTCTTTATGCGCACCCAGTGTCTTCTTAATAGCCTTGATCTCTTTATCCATATTTTTCTTTATCTCCTTGAATTGATTAAGGAAATTTGTTTGAACATCTTTGATTAGTTGCTTCAAATTCTGTGTCTCCTGACTTTTATATTTGTTCTTTGGACCATATCTTCCTGTTTTTAAGTGTGGCTTGAAATTTTTTGCTGCTGTCTAGACATCCGATTATCTTCATGAGTTTATCTCAAGAAATAGAGTCCATATCTCTCTCTTAACTAGGTTTTTCTTGTTGATTGGCTTTGAGTTAAGGCTGTTCTTTGACTCTTGGTTCAACTTATTCTAGATCTTTAGAATTGCCCATGTTTATCTGTTCAAAAGAAGTCCAGGAGCCCATGAAGAGGGCATAGGCCAGTTCCAAAAGGTCTCGGGTAGAGGGTAAGGAAAGATGCCAAAAAGCCTTTTTTTTTTTGGCTCCCTGAAGCGTCACTTTCCTGGTCTGCCCAGCAGATGGCAATCTTTGAAAAACTATTCCTCACATTACCAAGGAGGGAGTGTTTTCAGTCTCCACAGGCTCCACCCCTTATAAGGGCACTGTTGAAATAATGTCCTTGGGGAGCCCTTTCCAGGGCAGGTTAGAACCACAATTCAGATCCAGGACCCAGAGTTCAAAACTTGCCAATCAGAAGCCATACTTAGCCCTTGGTTGTGTGCTGCCCATTCTTAGGGTAGAAGACCCCCCATGTCCTTTCCTGCTTTTATGTCTGCAGCAGCTAGCCACAGGCTGTACTGAGACTGCTTGCATCAATGGTGGGGCATGGGAGTCAGCTGCTTCTGTAGTGCGATTCACTCACAGTTTTTTACTGCAGCTTCTCTGTCTCTCTGTCCCACTCTTTTCTGGAGGCTGTACAGGGCTTCCCTGCCTCTATAGCCCCAGAACCTTTGTTCAGACAGTTTCTGCCTATTAACTGTTAAAATTGTATAATATAATATATATACAAAGCAAAGAAAAAAAGCAATAATTTTCAAAGCGCTCTTCAACAAATAATTACAGGACAGATCCCAGAGTTTGTCATGGTCTACCATTCTCTTATCTCAGATTTTTCCTTCTAGCTGCTCCAGAACATTGAAGGCTATATATATATAAAATCACAATTGACTTGTTTTTCTTTTTTGTGAAAAATAACATATATACAAAAAAGTAATAAATTTCAAAGTACATTGCAATAATTAGCTGTAGAACAGATTTCAGAGTTTGGTATGGATTATAGTTCCACAATTTTAGGTTTTTACTTCTAGCTGCTCTAAGATACTAGAGACTAAAATACATATCAATATAATGATTCAGCACTTATACTCATTTGTTAAACCTTATCTTCCCTGTATAACTCCACCATCACATTTGATTTTTTCCCCCACTCTTTAGGGGTATTTGGGCTATGCCCAGTCTAACTTTTTCATGTTGGAACAGGCTGTCGATAATATGGGATAGGGGGATGGAACTAGCTGATATTCTGGAGAGGCTGGGCCCTCTGCATTTCAGGACTTATCTGGTCTAGGGACCCATCTGGAGGTTGTAGTTTTTTGGAAAGTTTCCCTAGTGGAACCTTTGTAGAATCTTATATATTGCTGTAGGTATTCTTTAGGATTGATTGGAATGGTTTTAGTTGGGGGTTGGCAAATAATAGTAGGTTGCAATGTCTAACTGAAGCTTGCATAATAGTGACCTCCAGAGTAGCCTCTTGACTCTATTTGAACTCTCTCAGACACTGATACCTTATTTGTAACACCTCTTTTCCCCCATTTGGTCAGTATGGAACTATTGATCCCATGGTACCAGGGCTAGACTCATCCCTGGAAGACATCTTCCAAACTGCCAGGATGACTCTCACCCCTGGATGTCATATCCCATATAGTGGGGAAGGCAATGGTTTCACTTGCAGAGTTGGGCTCAGAGAGAGAGAGAGAGAGGCCACATCTGAGCAACAAAAGAGGTCCTCTGGAGGTAATGCTTAGGCATAGTTATAGACAAGCTAAAGTTCTCCGCCACCTACGTAAGCTTCACAAGAACAAGCCTTAAGATCAAGGATTCAGCTTATTGATTTGGGATAACTGATAATCTTTAAACTTCCTTCTCAGGAAGATGGGGTCCCATTAAGTACAAGGCCTTTTTGTACCTCAGAATGAGTGGGAGCATGTTGGTTTGAAGGCAGAGCAGGGTTGTTCTTCACAGGAAGAGAGAGGAGATCTGGGGGGAAAGAGGCTAAATGGGGAGCTGGGGAAAAGGAGGCCCACATTGGAGAAATGTATAATGCAGATATTTTGAAATTGTTTACTGACACTACACTCATTTTCCTTCACCTTTTCCATAGAATCTTCTGGATTCCTCACTGATGCTTTTGGGCATGTGATTTTTTTCTTTGCAAGGGAGTGGGCTTGAGCAGGTAGATGAAGGGACCGCTCACAGCAAACCCATGATGCCTCAGGTTCTCTTCAGCAGCTGCCTGGTGGTGGGTAGGCAAGAGGCAAGGGTGGATCACACCCTGTCTTCTTTTGAGGAGTAATAAGACTCTCCTGTTGTCAAAATCAGTAGTTAAGGCAAAGAGCAGTAGTGGGTCAACAACAACAGGGGGAAATCAATGACAAGGAAGACGGGAGAAGAGGATTCTTGGGCAATGGTTCGCAGTGCCTAGAGCATTTACCTAGAAAGGAGGAGTCCGAGGAGCAGAGAAACCCATTGTGACAACTGAACTTATCAGCCATGTCCAGACTCGCTTCATTTGATAACTTCACAAAACCATAACTCAAGGAACAGACACTAGTTTAAAATAATTTTAACCGAAGGTCCAGGGAAGGGCTTGAAGAGGTGGTATCCCGGTATCTCCTGAAATTATATGCAGAAATTGTATGTATGTGCGTATGCATATTTCTCTAGGGAGAGTCTACATAGCTTTCACTAAATGCTAAAGGAATCAGTGATACAAAAATGGTCAAGATGAAAATTAGCTAGAACTCTAAGCCGTTGATCTCTTGCCTTTCAAAATAATAAAAATGGGGAAAAGAAAGAAAACTAGGAATCCTGTCAATAAGAAATTGAAATAATCAGGCCACAGCTATAATGTCACTTATTAAAAAAATACTGAAATCCAGTCAGAGGAATTTACATTTCTGTTTAGAAGATTAAAAATGGTCTCTCTTGATAGTGTTCAATAGAAAATGATGGCCAATTATTCTCACTCTCCATATTCACCACCACTACCAACAATATGCCATCAGACTGTAAAAGAACAATTAAAATTCTGCCAGCAATTCTCCGCGGTGGGGTGGGGGGAGGGGGGCTGGTGGTGGTGGTGGAGTTTGCCTGCAGGGAGCATTTGACAATGTCTGGAGATGTTTATGGTTGTCACAGTTTGGGAAAGGGGGAGAGATATCTCTGGCATTTAGTGGTTAAAGGCCAGGGATGCAGCTGCTAAAAATCCTATAATGCACGGGGCAGCCCCCACACCAAAGAATTATCCAGCCCTAAATACCAGTAGTACTGAGGCTGGGAAACCCTGAGTTGGGTTAAAACAGGCCTTCTTGGCTATGAGGAATATGAATCATTTACATAGGTATATTAGGGGTTGTAAAATATCCTTCTATGAGGTTTTTTACTGATGAAGAATTGCCGTCCCTACCTTACAAAGTGCCATCATTTTCTGCAGAGCTGAGGGTGCAACCTGTGGAGACGAATCTGACACAGCAAAGGAGACTAGGTCTCGTTCATCTTCAAATCCTCATAGTTCCAGCCGTGCAGTCGACACTTATAAATGTCTGCAGAATGAATACATATTCCTATGGATCTTCCTACTTAAAAGATGATCATGAATCCAACTGCCTCTAGGGTTAAATGCCTTTTCTGATAGGAAGGATAACCACATGTTATCCACTTGAAATTGTAGGGAAATTTAGATAGGAAGGCAATTGCCTGATTTAGATTTATGCCAGACTTCCAGTAAGAGCCTGCTGGAAAGTAGCAGCCATCCCTGGTAACGTGGTTGCTGCAGAAGCCTCTCTGAGAAGCATTTTGGAGTGGGCTCAGCCCCCTTTTGGAAAGAAAAGTGTCACCTCCCCAGGCTTCAATACCACAGAGATGCCTGGTTTGTGTGGTGATCCTCTCCCCTTGCCAACATGGTCAGAGATGGGCTCGGTTAAGTGGACACTACCACACATCTCAGGTTGCCCAGCAGAGGGGTAAGAAGGAAGAGGGACTGAAAGAGCGATTGAAATTTCCATAACAGTCACATGTTCCTACTGAAATAGTGTAGCAAGTGAGAAGGGAGAAATGGAAAATCATGTCAGCAGTTCAACAAAAGAACCAGACAACAAAGGTGCAATTCACCTTGTTTGGGAGGTCAAATGAGTAATGGTGAATCAAAGAAGACATTTTCTTTTTTACCTGAGGGAGGAGATGTGGTTGGAGTTTAATAAGCTGGATTACTAGAATGTAAATTCAGAAGCACAATTTATAAATTTATGAACATGGTCTGCATAAAACTCTCAGTATTAACCTTTGGTATATTGGAGATAGATGCCCATTTTATTCTTAATGAATAATTAGAAAGCACTTTACACTGTTCTCACATTCTCTGGAGATGTGGTTCTGAATTTTTAAAACAGTAAGTAGTCACCTACCAGATATTCAGGGCAAGAATGTGTTTTCCCAAGCTAGACTGATTAAGCAGATAATTATAGTACTAGCAATTGCTTCTATGGTCTCTAAGCCTAAAGATATTCATAATAGACACAGCTATATTTGACAGAGTTTTGCTATTGCTGAAATACAGGGAGAGCTTGTGAGGTTATAATGTTTTCATCAGTGGTGACAAGAATGAAAAGTGTTCTTGCATCTAAATCTGTTCTCCTCAAAAGCAAATGCAAAGTCAGATGTACAAAATCAGGTTTTCTTACAGAAAATCAAATGAGGGCAGTATGCTTCCTTTTCTGAATGATTTTTTTGGCATCAAATATGAAGCTGACCTTTTTGAATTGCTATGAACTATTTCTCAGCTATATTTCATCTGAATTAAAGTTGAATCTTCTTTCCTCCACCTACTCAATGATACACAGCACCAGCAAATTAAAACTCTGAGGTTATGGTTTTTCCTTTGCTTGTTGTTCCTAGATTTGCAACTGTAAAGAATTCTTCCATATTTGGAGCACAGCTCCTGCATTTCCCTGAGAGATTGAAGGCTCAGAACAGCCTTAGATTGCTTCTTTAGTTCTTGGGTTAGGGGCTCTGAAATAATTTTTTTACAGATTTATAAATTGGACTGTAGGTCTCCTGAAAGAAATATATGGAAGCCAGAAATCTCTGCATTCCCTGAGAAGAACCTAGGTTCCCAGTGTTAGGGCAAGCACAATAAATTCCAAAATGGTCAGAAATAAGTTCACAGTAAGAAAAGAGGCTTTAAGAAAATGGAGTGCCATTTTCTGGGATTATGCCTTTAACAGAACTGAGTTCAGTGAGTCCGAGTGTTGCTCGCCGTAAAGGATGAGTTTATGTTCCGGTTTATACATTCTGTGAATAAAATGAAAAATTCAAACTCAGGCCCACTGAGCAATAAAGTTCACAGGAAAGACAGTGATTCTACTGGAAATAAAAAGAGAACAATATTAAAACAGAGCCCCTCTTACATTATTAACAAAACAATAATAAAAGAGGTCCCCATTTATTGAGCTTTTACTATGTGTTAAGCCACGTTCTAGGAGCTATATATACATTACCTCTTGTAATCCCCACAATTATCTTATGAGTTAGAATTGTTCCATTTTATAGCAGGGGAAACTGAGGCTCAGGAAGATTAACTGATTGGTAAGTGACAGAGCCTGGCTTCGCCCTGGGTTGTCCAACACCAAACCTGAGTTTTTGGCCACTGTGTTCTACCATTTCCCAGTGAGAGACATTTATTCACAAGTGTGCATGCTAGTAAATAAGCAAGGCATAGGCACAAAAGTAACACGAGTAAAATCAAGGCACTCACTCAAAAGATTAAAAAGAGCTCGGACTCCAGGTGATGGTCAGAGTTCAGCAAGTTCAATGGCTAACATGCATTTAAAACTCACCTCGTTTATCAGACAGAAGGTTCTCCCTCAGTTCTTCCCATCTGGGATTCGGAGCCATTTCTCCTGTGGGAGAGAAATGAGCAGGCCAAGGGAAACCAAGCCATCGCTATGGTCTTTATGTAAGGGGAATGTGAGTGTTTCTCTGAAATGGGCAACAGCTAGGAACCTAGGAGGATAGGCAGGGCTGAGGACAGAGCCCTAGTCTCTGACCAAAGTCTCCTCCTACCCTTTAGCTCAGCCTGAGTTTTAATTGATTGTTTAATTGGTTTCACCGTGTGTCCTCATTCCATAAGAGTCGGACTTATCTTTCCTTTTCCAATCTCTTACCACTGACCTCCTGGGAACAAGGAGATCTAACACGACATCTCTGGGAGCTCGAAGATGACTTTAACACATTCTTCCTTCCTCAGCACAAGGACCCGGCTCCAGATAGCCAAGTGCATCCTGAGTGCCCTGAAATTACTTCTGAGACCCAAAGACCACTGATTCTCAGTCTGCAGATCCCTGGTCTCCTCAGGCATTGCCCAGTTAGTAAGACCTTCTGACCAGCCATTCTCTTTGGAGGCTCGTAGAGGTCTTCTTCCCTGTCTCTTTGGTGCTGTCCCCCCCACATCTCCCCCTAATGTTCACCGGAGTGCCCACCTTTGTCCCTCTTTCTCATTTCTTTCAATGAAAGCTGGCCCCCTTCCTCGCTGTTGTCCCTATATCCCTCACAATAAAGGTGTTCATTCTTCTCTATCTCATATGACTCCTTGTCCAGCGATAGGGCTGGCCTTTTCCAATTACCCAAGGTTGCTTCACACTCCTACACCAACCAATAAAAATCTGTGACCTCTTAAGGACCCTGCCATTGGGCTGTACTATCTTCTAGCCCTTCTTCACTGTAAGCTACCAACCTTCTGGGCACTCCCAAGAGTTCACTGATCCTTTGGCACCTGGGTGAAGGTCTTTTTTTCCTCCCCTCTCCATTACTTGCTGACGTCCTTGGTGCCTCAAACGCCCATGTGTACCAGCCTCCCAAGACCTCAGTGTCTTAGCGCCCACTCTGATAATAACCTTCTGCTCTACTTATGCTGCCTTTGTCTTTGGCTTGGAACCACTCCACCCAAATTTGAATTCCCTAGGGCAAGCTACAGGTTGGAAAAACCAGTAAAGGTGATATTGAATTATTAAGTCTGAATTCCTTAAGGGAAGTTGGCAGTCTGGAAATTCAGGTTGTATTGAAGCTATAGTCTTGAGGCAGAAACTCTTTTTGTCTTCTAGAACCCTCAGTTCTTGCTATTAAGATCTCCAACTGATTGGATAAGGCCCACCCACATTATGCAGGGTACTTAAGGTCAACTGATTGTAGATGCTAATCCTATCTATAAAATACCTACCTCCACAGTAACAACGAGGCCAGTATTTGACCAAACAACTGGACACATAACCTAGTCAAGTTGAAGCATAAAATTAACAATCACACCTGCCTGGCCTCACGTATTTTCCTTCTTAACTTGGACCACATGGTTGATTACCTGAACTGCAATTCTACCACGTCTCTTGATTCTCCTGAAACCTGGGTTTTGACATAACCATGAGGCAAAAACTCAAACTTGGGGTCATTCACACAATGTGACTTTCCGTCTGTATCCAAATTGAGTACCATTGGAGAAAATCACATCTAAAATAATTTGACTCCTCTACAGAGTCAAGGCCAGTAAAGCAGCTCAACTCTTTTACTTGTCCCCTGCTACCTTTCTCTTTCTCCTTAGTGACTACTGCAGACATTCACAACTTCCCCCCCACCCACCCCAGTGGTATTCTCCTTCATAATTTACATGAGTGAGACCTTTTGTCATGAACAATCTCAATTTTCTAGGTCTCCTTCTTCAAGCACACCCACTGTGGGGCCCACCTTTCCTACTTCCTGCTGATCTAAAAGGATAGGACACTCGCCTCCAAATCAAAGCCAACCCTTCTGCTTGTTCTTTTGATTCTAGCCTTCCCTTCCCGTTCCTTCTGTAATCCTTGCTTTTCTATTTCAATCTGCTGCTCACATTTTCTGACCCTAAACACAATTCATCCTTAGCTTCCGAACCCTTCTCTAATTACTGTGCTAAGTATCTCTCCTCCCCTTTACTTTTCCTCACCTCCAGTTCACTGAAATCTATTTTATGAATCTATAGCACTGCTTGTCAAGGTCACCAATGATCTCCTTTCAAGTCAATTTTGGATCTTTTTTAGCTCTTACATTACTTGTTCTCTGTGCTAAGTTGAACACTGTTGAAACATTTTGTATTAAAATTTTCTACTTTCTCATCTTCCATGACAATATTTTCTCCTATTTCTTCCACCTATTTTTGTGCCTTTTCCTTCTCAGTCTTTCTTTGCCAGCCCTTACACTTTGGTGTTAACCTGGGGTTCCATCCTTGGCTTACCACAACTCCATTGCCAGTGATTTTTTTTTTTTTTTTTTTTTTTTTTAAGGAAAGACAGAGAGAAGGAAGGAAGGATAGAAGGAAGGAAGGAAGGAAGGAAGGGAAACATCTTTAAACATTTTCTTGTTTTATTGTATTTTGTTTTTCCGTTTTTTGTTACATGGGCTGGGGCCGGGAATCGAACCGAGGTCCTCCGGCATAGCAGGCAAGCACTTTGCCCGCTGAGCCACCGCGGCCCGCCGCCAGTGATTTTAACTACCCCTTGTATGTTATTTCCTCAGAAAGATTTCCCTGACCCCTATTCCAAATCAGGTCCTTCTCCTGTATGATCTCATAGCAGCTTCATTTTTTTCATCATAGCAGTAGCACTTAGCACAAGCACAATTTGCAGTATATTTTTATGTGACTTTTTTTGATTAGTGTCTGCCTTCCCTGCTACATGTTTAACTCTATGATAACGGGAGCTATGAGTATTTTGTGCACCTAAGATATATCCAAAGTCAAGTGCAATTTCTGACCCAGAAGGCCCAATAATAATTTTTGTGTGATAAATAAATGATGATTCTCTGGTCCATCCAAGCAAGAGCATCCTGTGATTTCCCAAGTCCATTCTCTAGCCCTGACTTCTGTCCTGAATCCCAGATTTATAAAGCCAACTGCAATACACTTCCATCTGTGTACCCCACGGTCACATTAAAATGTTCTGGAATTAAATGTATCTTCCTCCTCCAAATGCACTCTTCTTCCTCTATTTCTATCTTTATCCACCCAGACATTCAAACTAAAATCCTAGGAGTCATCTCAGGTTCTCCCTTCTTTCATCCAATCAATCTCCTTGTACTACTTATTTTACTGTCTAAATCTCTCTTCATCCTTGCTACTGTTGCCCACACTCAGGCCCCCATCCTCTCTGAAGGCTTTGCAGGAACTCCCTCCTCTGGGCTCATGCCTGTCAAACTCATTTGCCTCGCTGAGGCTACAGTGCCCTACCTGAAATGCAAATCTAGCCACATCATTCTCCTTTGGAAAATCATTGAATGGCTTCTCATTGTCGACATGAAAAACTGCACGTCCCATAGGACAACACACAAGGTCTTCTGTGGTCTGGCTCCTCCTAGTCTTCCCAGCCTCATCTATGGCTTTGCCTCATCTGGCCCCTTCTACCCTGATAATACCTAATGCCCACAGGCTCACCCATCTACCTCCATGCCTTTGTTCCTGCAAGTCCAGTGATCAATGATAGTCTTCTCTCTCTAAAAATACGTTTTGCACAATTGTTATCATCACCAACACCATCAACCTTATTTATATGTCTGCCACCCTCCCCACCTTCTACCCAGCTAGACTGGTACCTTGATTGCTGAGCCATCTCTTGTTCATTTTCATAACCTGTATCTACCTAACACTCTGCCTAACACATAATAGGTGTTCACCAAATACCTGCCAGTCTATGCTGAATATGTTCGGAGCATAAATGTGCTGGGAGCTGTTTATGACAGTTGGGTTCTGAATCTATTTTCCTGAGGTTTTGAATTATTGACCAATGACAGTTGTTTGGCCCACAAAGGAAATGAAAGACTTGCACGGTATCAGGTAATTCCTGATGCTGGTTCTGGCATGTGTTACCACCACGTATTGAGTGCGTGTTTTACTGTGATGTGTGTTTTATTGTGATAAGCATTTTACCCAAAGCCTCCAAAGGTGGGAGCCTCTTTTTGGTTTTTCCGTCTTCAAACAAAAAAGAAGAAATTCAAATTTCAAATGCATCTTTCATATCTGGTGGAATAAACTGAATACCCAACACAATGCATGCACACACACACACACACACACACACACACACACACACACACACACACACACACTTCTCGTCACATGGAAGAAACCTGGTAATGAGGGAGAAACTATCTGAGTATGATGTTGTGGTCCCAGGTGATCCAGACAGAGCGGATTTTTTCCTTTAACTTGGAAAGCCTTAGTGAAAACCAGGTCAGCAAAGAGGTTTGGTATTATTAATTCGAAATAGGATTAAGACTATATTAATAAGAATGCACACTCCTCATGTAGCATAGACAGGGTAATCTTCTGGAAGAAATTATCTTTCCTGTGGTCAAAGTTTGCCTTTTAGGAGTTTCAGAAGGCAAACCGGAGCAAGGCTGATCTGGAGTGACGCGCCCTCACGCCTGACCCTGCGGAAAGGAGGTCAGAGGATGTGTCCCCGCATCCTGCTGAAACCCGAGGTTGCAGAACATGCCAGACTCAACATGCGACTGGGCCCACAGCCCCATGTCATGACAAGAGTAGTGGAGGCACCGGGGATGACAGGGATGGTGGGACTCTATAGAGAAGGAGAAGACAGTAGGATGAGGAGGCGGAGGGTAAGATAGGAAGGGAGAAGCTTTCACGGAGATGCCTCCTAAGATTCCCCAACAGGGAGGACTTTTCCTCCTTCTGTGGTATAAGGAGGAATATTAACTTTAAAAAAACAGGCATAATTCCTGTTGCTGCCCTTAATGTTCAGTTGCTTTGGGACACCCATGTGAATCTTTCAGAAAAGGAATGATCTTCACTTCTCCAAGTGAAGTCCAGGGAAGATGGGAACGTCAGTGTGAGGGGAGGGAGTCGTGCTGTGTCTGATAGGCTGGGTGAGGAACAGCCAGCAGCTGTGGGTTCTCTAGCCTGGGGGAGAGTAAAGCAGTTCCCAGACCTCCTCACCCTCTCAGGAGGGTCTCTAGAGACAACAGGGTCTGGCCAGAAAGGTCAAGAGCTCCCGTGAATATGAGCAAACACGCTCTACTGGCGTTTAAGGGCTTTATCAGGCACCCAATATATACTAACAGGGCCTGGGGTGTGAACCTCCACAGCATTTACTTACGTTGTTCCCTGCAAAAACTACGAATTATTACACCATATGTGAGGTATGGATTCGGGCGTACTTCAGCCACATCTCCTGCTTCTCACTTTCAAATTTTATTCTCCACAGGCCGGAATTTCTTATAATTCCTCAAGCACAACAGGATATTTCAGGCTTCTATACATGTATGTAGTTTCCTCTACCTGGAATGTTTCTCCTTTCCTCTGGGCAGAATAATCCCATGTTTTTAGAGCTCTCAGCTAAGTGTAGCAAATGTACATGTTCGGGAAATGTTTATAGAATAATGAACAAATGACTCCTTCATCCCCACACTGAGTTAATCGCTCTCTTTTCTGTGCTACCTTCGTGCCTTCTACCTGTCAGCCCTTTCTCTTGTCACACTCGACTACCTATTTACTTAGGTAATCTGTCTCAGACAGATTCCTGATAGCAGGTACTATTGCTATTTATGCCGCCAGGGTGAACAGATGAAACAGTGCCTGAAATAGAGTGGACGTTCAAAAGTTCTCGTTGAATTTATTTGAACCTTTGCCTATATATACTGCACGAGGACGTTGGTGCAGTGTTATCCATCCTCAAATGCAGGTGTCTTTATGATGTGGCTTTCTGGTTTCTATATTATGTGGTGGTTCTTGGCAGAAATCAGCATACTGCCAGCATTCAGACCAAGAAGTACGCTCGGCTGGTTGTTTAATGACTATTTATTTTTTTACTTTAAAAAAATTTTTAATTTAGAGCAGTCATAGGTTTATAGAAAGTAAACAAAGTATAGAAAATCCGGAGTTCCCATATTACTCCCCCCATACAGTTTTCCCTATTATTAACAGTTTATATTAGTGTGGTACATTTGTTACTATTGATGAACCAATATTATTAACTAATGTCCAAAGTTTAAGTTAGGTTTCACTCTTTGCATTTTAAAACTATGGACTTAAAATCTTTTTTTTTTTATTGTGGTAAAATACATACAACATAAAATTTCCCATTTGAATCACTTTGAAACATACAGTTCAGTGGAACTAATCATATGCACAATGTTGTGTTACCATCAACACCATCCATTACTAGAACTCTTCCATTGGGCCGGTTATTTCTGACTTAGTTCTTTCTCTTGAATTCTAAACTTTTAATTAGTTCAGGATCTGAAAGGCAAACTACATAGTTTGTAAATACAAACCATAAAGACCGTATTTCACAAACAAGGGCTCTCTAAGTTTTAGCAGCCTTTTACTGTCCTTTGGGATCTCCACACAAGGTGAAGGCCCCTAGGCGTCTCTGGGATATGGGCTATGCCTCCCCAGCACTCATACAGGAGGGACATGTAAGACTTCTGTGGTAGTTAGATTCAAGCGTCAACTTGGCCAGGTGAAGGAACCTAGTTATATTGCTGTGGATGTGAGCCAATGGCAAGTGAACCTCTTCTATTGCTAATTACATCCGCAGTCGGCTAGGAGGCGTGCCTGTTTCAATGAATGATGTTTGATTTAATTGGTTGGTGCTTAAATGAGAGAGTTCAATGTAGCACAGCCCAAGCATCTCAGCATACCTCATCTCAGCACTCACAGCTCAACCCAGGCATTTGGAGATGCAGAAAGGAATCACCCCGGGGAAAGTTGTTGGAACCCAGACGCCTGGAGAGAAGGCCAGAAGAGATTGCCCTGTGCCTTCCCACATAAGAAAGAACCTCATTTGAAAATTAGCTGCCTTTCCTCTGAAGAACTAACAAAATAAATCCCCTTTTATTAAAAGCTAATCCGTCTCTGGTGTGTTGCATTCTGGCAGCTAGCAAGCCATATTTTTAACCCTGAAAGCTCTAAAAAAAAAAAAAGGAGAAAACAAAAAAGCCAGAGTTCTATCTAAGACTCTATAAAAGTCTTACATATTTAGTTTATTTTTCAGAAACTTAAAACCTCCAGATTGTTCCTATGCCAAACAATCCCTGAAATTTAGAGGTACCAGAACATCAACCAGTTGCAGTCTTCTACCCCTAGTGTTGACACCCCCTTTCAACATGAAGAAGTTAAAATGGTCATTGCCCAAATATCCCTGAAGATTGAGAGAATGATCAAATGAGAGGGGGGAGTTGTGGCAGAGATGTAAGGATTTAGCAAATGACTAACTGACTTGTAGATGTTTCCTTTATGTTTCTAGTGTATTGGAATGGCCAGAGGGAAATGCCTGAAACTGTGGAACTACAACCCATACTACACTTTGAAATTCACTCTTTAAGTACTTGTCAAACTGAACTTTGAAATTTATCACCATTTTGTATATATGTAATATTTCACTATATATATAAATATATATATACATTTAAGCAAAGGCAGTTTTTTTCCTAGTCCTTGATGTACTGGAAGCCAGGAGACCTTGATTTAGGTTGGGAGGTGAGGCAGTGGGTGGCATCTTGCCGTCCAGGGAGGGAATGGTAGAGTGGCCTTGTTTTAAAAACCAGAAACAGTAACATCAGCAACCAAGGAAACAGCCAAATGCCTTCGGCAATCAGTTAAATATGGGATTCACCCTTGTTAAAAAAAGAAAATTGAGGCGGGCCGCGGTGGCTCAGCGGGCAAAGTGCTTGCCTGCTATGCCGGAGGACCTCGGTTCGATTCCCGGCCCCAGCCCATGTAACAAAAAAACGGAGAAACAGAATACAATAAAACAAGAAAATGTTTAAAAATGTTTCCCTTTCTTCCTTCCTTCCTTCCTTCTATCCTTCCTTCCTTCTCTGTCTTTAAAAAAAAAAAGAAAATTGACATTAACAACTTAGAAAATAACCTTTTATCTTAATGTGAGTCTCCACAAAGTTCCTTTCCAATGGTTGAGGATTATTACCTAAAAGGGAGCTTCTGTTTTTATTTTCTTCTGGCAGCACTGCTTATTGTTTCAAAAGAACCCTTCTAACTGAAACCCAAAGGGTCTCAAAGCCCAGTGGCTCACTGCAAGTGTGTGTTCCACAAAGGAAGTGGGAGAAAAATTTACAACTATTATTGGCACAATTTTTGCACAGAGTGCCGGGTGGTGACTGTTGAGCCCACAAAAGCCACAGAATCTTCAGAACCCAGTGTGGGAACAATTGGGACTAGCTGATGAGGTGTGGGTGAAACAGTTGGTCACACAAACCCTTCCAATGGATCAATGTGAAAAGTAAGGAGGGGCTGGCTGTTCGCTGGGAAATGGGAGTAGTTATTTGGATATTTAGTGAAGTATTAAGGAAAAATAATCTGGGGGTCATTGGAAATTCACAGTCTTTCAAGGATTAATCAGTTTATTTAGAGAAGAAGGAGGGCCCCCATTTACCAGAGGTCAGTTTGCCATTCGATACCACCCATTAATTGAAATTTAAGCTTCTTAACACAAAATAATTGTATGGTTAATTAGTACTAAAGAGGGGGCTGATTATCAAGGAAATCTATATTTCTAGAGGCAACTACTCAAAAGGAGAGCATCAAGGTACAGTACAACCTAAGGAGAATTATAGATCAGATGACCCTTGAAGGCCCTTTTGGATCCATAAATCTAGATTTCATTTCCTTTCAGCGTATCTTGATGCATTTTTAATGCAACTGGAGAACTGGAATTCAGAAATGTTAAAATATAGCCAGATCCGAGTTCATGCAAACTGCTTTTAGAACATATGATGTTTTCAACCTGTGAGCTCAGACGTACTTACTGAATAGCTTCTGCCAGAGGCAAAGTGTTCTATGTCACCTTAGAAATAAAACAACAAATAACTCATGATAAACCTGGACTGGGTTGCTCTTTCAGGGATCAGGAATAATCTAAGGTAATAATGAGAAAGGAGTGGATGTAAAAGGGAGATTAAGTTTTCAAGTAGCAACTCCAAATATGATTGAAAAATTAATGGGATTGCAAAAGGTGACTATAAATGCAACCTGGGTTTTTCTTGCAATCTCACTAAGCATTTGTTACTTAAACTTTTCTTTAAAATGCTAAAACTAAGAATCTAATGCAATGCAATCTCATGCCTTGGTCCAAGGAGAGAACTACTTCTGCTTCCTAGCACAAAGCCTGACAGTCTCAGGACATGCCCTCATTTCCCTTATTTACACTGTGTAGGTTTTGCTTTCTCATTTCTTGGCAAGGTCTGTACAACTCCCTCTTAGGAAGAAAGGCAAATGGAAGATTAAAGTCCAGGGAGGGCCAAATTTTGCTTCCTAAGAGGCTTTTTCACTGGGCCAGAAATATTAATTAGGCAGTAGTGACACCACATGGTCTTTCTGGGAATTTCTACTTATTCAATTCATCGAAAAACTTACATTTTTGTTGTGTCTGCTTAAACTGTGTTCGGCATAGTGAAAAAAAGAAAAAAATAGGAGGCCCCTGATTTTGAGGGGTTTATCTTCTGAGGAATTTAAAAAATATACAGATGGCTTTTCTCCCCTACACCAATCTAGAAATTCTGATTCAGGAAGTTAAAAGGTAAACAAAGTCCTGGCCTCTGTTTCTATTTTGCAGAGGATTCTTTTGATCTCTTGGGTTTGGGAGGGAAAGACTGATTGACATACCTGATAACATACCTGGAGAAATACTTGAGAAGTTATAGAACCAAAGAACCATAGGGGTTCAGTGTGAGCAAGATGAAGTTTGGCTGAGGCAATCAGAGAGGCTTCCATGAGGAGGAGGTTCTTATAGGGCTGTGTAAAAATGCACAGGTTTAAAAATAGTGATAATAATAAGTTAAGATAAGCAGGAAGATATTGCAGGATAGGGGAAAGGCACTTTATCTTCCATATATGTAATATTTATTAATGACCCAATGTTCTAACCTAATTTCAGTTTCTATTCTAATTTTTTTCTGGCCTAAGTGGAATGTTCTCCAACTTGTCCTTTTAATACTTGGTGCAATCATGGTATTTCCTCTGATTTTTGCCAAGTGTATCGGTCAGGGTCTGGTCAGAAAAACACAAACCGCTCTAGATGTTTCGAACAGAGAGGGTTTGATACGGTTAATTGGTTTTTCAGGTGTTGAAAGGGACAGAAGAGGCAAAGAGAAAAAAAGCAAGGGAGCTTGAGTAACAAAGGAAAAAAGATGCCCGGAGATTAGTATCTGCAGGAAAAATGTACCATCTCTAGGGCTGGGGGAAGAAAAGGGGAGAGGAGGCATTTTCAAAGACTAGGATCAGGCTTCTGGAATTCCTTCCAGTCAGTGCGAGAACCGCCAAGGAAAGTCTCCTGGGTCAGCGCTGAGACCACCAAAGACAGGCAGTTACAGCAGAAACTTGGGATGGAGCTATTTCCTAAAACACCACCAGAAGCAAACAAACAGCTCTCCATTGTCCCAACTTCTGACTCCTCACCATTGCTCCCTCTTGCCAGAATTTAACAGAAAACAAGCAAATAAGGGAGCCTGGGAAATGTAGTTTGTGGATTCCTAACCCAGCTATAAATAATAGAGGGAAGAAGGGTAGGTGTGCATCCGAGAGACAACAGGGAGGTAACTGGTACTCCACATCAAATAAATCAAGATTTACTTCCTTCAGGAAGACAAACATCTCCATCAGAGGTTCATGCACGACTGCCAGCAGGTATTAGTGCTAAAACATGCCTTAGTCCTGGGACAGACATTTAGCAGGCCAGTCCAAGAAAACTAGAGAATGAAGCCTGGGACTTTCGGTGAATATTATGTGAACATGCAACCCTCCCCTTGTGCTTTTCCCACGTTAATCTAATTCACCCTCTCATTGATACACCTGTCCATCCATCCATCCTTCCTTCCATCCATCCTGTTAGTGCTTATTATATGCCAGGCACTGTGATAGGATCCAAAGATAATGCTATTCAACCTTCCTTAACTAGCTTCTAAGCCAGGCAGAGAATGAATAAATTTGATGGTCACAGGAAATACTATAAGTAATAATTGTATCATTCATACATTGTATGTTTCAGAGCACTTTCTCAACTCTTATTCTAAAATTCTTGTGAGATGTTTTAAAATTTTACAGTGGAAACATATATAATGTAAATTTTGCCATTTTAACCATTTAAAAATGTTTTTATTGATGAAACAATATACAAACACGAACATTCTTACTATACAAACACTCCATACATGGGGCACAATCAGTGGCTCACAATATCATCACATAGTTGTGTATTCATTGCCACGATCATTTTTTAGAACATTTCAGTCACTCCAGAGAAAGAAATAAAAAGATAAAAGAAAAAAGTTATACATACGATGCCCCCACCCCTCCCTCTCATTGACCAAAAGTATTTCCATCTATCCAATTTATTTTAACTCTTGTTTCCTCTATTATTTGTTTATTTTTTTATCCATATGTTTTACTCATCTGTCCATACCCTAGATAAAAGGAGTATCAGACACAAGGCATTTTAACTGTCTTTAAGTGTGCAATTCAGTGGCATTGATTGCAGTTACAATTACCTTTAGCAGAGCACTCTCTTATTGTGCTACAATGTTGTACTACCATCACCATGACCCATTATCAAAACTTTTCCATCACCCCAAACAGAAATTCTGTACTTTCTTGAACATATTTTCATGTTGAACATATTTTTATTCATTTCCCCACCAACAAACTTTTCATGGACATTGTAAATCATTTCCTAATAAATGTAAGGATGCCCACATTTTTACTGTTTTTTCATTTGGTTCTTTCTCTCTTTTTAGATGACTTGATTTTCACCTCTGCTGAGGGGTTTCCCTGAATCTCTCACACCTTTGTTCACTTTAATTGTTCAACCATCCCAGAAAGCATTCATCCTGTGGCCAGCCCTGTTTGTGCTCCCACGCTGTTCTTGCATTTTTATATGACCTCCTTGGCTCTTGGGTTTGTCCATTTTCCTCCGTTGTCTTGACCATCTGGCACTTGAATATCACCTTGAAAGCATTTTGAGATAGTGCTTTGTCCCCTTCTCCCCTCATCTTACTCTTGGGAGGGGCTCATCTTTCCTGTACCAAATTCTTATAATGACTTAAGTCCACATTCTGCTTTCTGCCAGTTCCTCTTTTTACTTTTTCTTCTAAAATTTTAGCTAGCCACTTGCATTTGATTGGTATAGACTAGTGTTTCTCAAAGTGTGGTGAAGGGGCCACCTGCTTCTCTATCATTTGGAGAATTTATTAAAAATTCAGATTCCTGGGCCAACTCCTGGTGAGGGACTGGAAATCTGCATGTTTAATAAATTTCCCAGGTGATTCTGATCACATGAAAGTGGGAGATAAACCAGTAGAAACCTTTGTCTTCAACTCAGACTTTTCATGCAAACCTCTTTTGGTGCTTAGGGAAATAGTGTCTTTAGAAGAGTACTCCCTTTTCCCCAGATTTCCCAGATGAATAGGAAAATTCTGAAGTTTGCCCTCTTTTCTATTTAGATCATTTTGCTTTGAATAAATTAGAATCTTTCATCCCCTAGTAGCACACAGGTAAGATGCCATCTAGGTTTGCAACCTTATTCCAGAATACTCCTGTGCGGTGGGGCGGATATTGATGTCATGCTACAGACAGTGAAGAAGAGGCTCAGAAAGAGTAGGGGACTTGTGGATGGTCACACAATTAATTGCAGAACTGAGAGTGGAATCCAGGCCTTCTCCACTGTCTTCCTGCAATTAAGACCTCCTTTTTTGGTTTGGTATCTGTGCTAAAACACACACATACATTCATTGCACATACATCCACATACTCTTGCATCACCCTTCGCAGGTATGTTAAATATCGGCCTCTTTTTTTTAATCCATGTTTTGCAAAACTAAAGTGACATGTTTTCTCCACGAGCAAAAAGATAGTTAAAAATGCTTCTGTCATGGCTATGGCCACTGTGAACTAACAGTTTATTCCCTGAGTGGTGCTGATTGCAAATGGAAAGGGATGATGTACCCTGGGGTGAAGCAAACAGTCATGCTAATTTCAAGGTCTGCTGCAAGAGCAGAAAACAAGTCAACTAACTGCCAGCATCCATGAAAATGAAGCAATTGGAGGTTTAGCTCCCAGATTCTGAAATCAACTCCAAAAGGCTTATAAGCATTTGCATATTTACTCTCCCATCTCTAGATAATTTGCACTAAAAGAAGCAACTGATGGTGCCAATCTTCCCAGATGACTGATGATTCCAAAGTTATTTAGACTTGGTTTTGCCACATATTTTTATGTTTAGTAGTTGAATTTGGACACAATGTATTCTGAGAAATTATAATTTTTAAAATAACAATAACACAACAATGAGAACCAGGAAATAATATCTGGCTTTCTCATTATGCCTCTAGATTTAACATTTCCTCCTTTACAGGGTTCATAGCAGGAATGGGAGAATCTCTCGTTGTACCAACCACATTTCTTATGCTTTTTTATTGTGAAATATAACACATATACAAAAAACAATAAATTTCTAAGTACATTTTAACAAGTAGCTATGGAACAGATTTTAAAGTTTGGTATGGGTTACACCTCCACGGGTTTTTGCTTTTTCTTCTAGCTACTCCAAGACACTGGAGACCAACAGAAATATTAATATAATGATTCAGCAGTCATACCCATTTGTTAAATCCTGTCTTCACTGTCATGTGCTTCCTTTCTTTAAATAACATATATACATAAAAGCAATAAATTTCAAAGTACATCACAGCAATTAGTTGTAGAACAGATTTCAGAGTTTGGTATGGGTTACAAGTCCATAATTTTAGGTTTTTATTTCCAGCTGCTCTAAGGTACTGGAGGCTAAATGAAATATCAGTATAATGATTCAGCATTCATATTTGTTTGTTAAACCAAACCATCCCTGTATAACTCCACCATCACTTTGATCTTTCTCCCACTCTTTAGGGGTATTTGGGCTATGACCATTCTAACTTTTTCATTGTACCAACCAAGCTTGAATCTTTCTGTCTGTGTATTATAGACATGTGACATTATATATGTATAGCATAATATATATATATAAAACATCTATATATGTGTGTGTATATATATAATAATTGTGCTATTTCATAGGATTGATGTAGGGTTGCTGGATAAAATACAGGATGCTCAGTTAAATTAGAATATTAGATAAATATCAATTTTTTAGTATAAGTATGTGCTAAATGCAATTATCGTTTTATTTGAAATATTTGGGGCATATCTACACAGAACATTCTTCATTGTTTATATGAAATAGATGGGACATACTTAGACTTAAGAAATTATCTGTTTATCCAAAATTCAAATTTAACTGGGTGTCCTGAATTTTTTGTTTTCTAAATCTGACAACCCAAGATTGAGAATAAAATGAGATAATATTTACACTGTTATCTGGCACGTAGGTAATGCTCACTACATATTCATTAACATCGTTAAGATTATTTTCATAATTGAATTTGTACAGACCCTCATAAATGATACTGACAAGCATTCCTATATCCCTTCACCATTTCCAAAGCTCTCTCATATTCATCTGTCTGATCTTCTTATAGTGATGAAGAAATTAAGCCTCATAAACATAATTTTTACTGACCGCATAGTAATCCATGGTATGCTTAAAATAATTTACTTTATAGAACTGTATTTTTTGACCACTGATGTCACTTCCAACTATTGTTTCTATCAATAGTATTGAAATGAACACATAAGAACATTTTTTTGTCTACATCATAAGCAATTTGGATTGTTGATCACTGCCCAACCTAAAATACTGCTCAATAAATATTTTCTAAGTGAATACAACTTTCAGATTAATGCTAAACTCTTATACTAATGAAAATAAAAAGAATACTATTTATACCATCTTATGATGTACCTACCAGGTATATTCTAGATGGTTTACATTTACTAATATAATCTTCACACTACTTTGTGAAATAAATAGAATTATTACCTTGTTTGTCGTAGAGGCAGAAAGAAATTAAGCAATTTACTTTTCCAGTTTTTTGGCTGGTAAGTGGTGGAGCTGAGAGACAAACTCAGGTGTTCTGACTCCAAAATCTGCATTGCCCTGTTCAGTCTCCAGAAGCAGAATCAGTGGTTCAAAGAACAATGCTTGTTTGTAAGCACCTTGATGTATATTGTCAAATTGCTGTCCATAAAGATCACATTGATTTATACTTCTTATCAGGAAGAACATGGATGTCTTCAGCACACCCTTTCCAGCATTGAATGCTCTCATTAAAACTTTTTTTTGCATATATGATAGGAGAAAAATATAATCTAATAGCTTTTAAGTTGTATTTACAAGATTACAAAAGGTTGGGTTTTCTTTTTCATATGGTTTAGCAAATTATATTTCTTCTTTTCTAGGGTGTATTATTTACATCTGTACCCACTGATTTCAAAATTTACTAGGATTTTGAAAAGTGTTCGGTTGTCATTTATTGCGAATGCTTTGCAAATGGTTGCCTTTCAGTTTTGTGTCTGAAACTTTGGCTTATGAAGATTAATTATAAGTAAAGAGAATCTATCGACCTTTGTGTGTGTGTGTGATTTCTCCGATTGCTCCTATACTGAAAGACCAGACTACTGTTCTATTGAGCTCATTGTTTCTCACATCCTCAGACACTAGAAAGCCAGAAGTCTTTAAATTACCTGTTTTTTTGTCAGCCACAAGATGGTACCATTGCACAGCCTAGAAAGAGCCTTGGTCCGAGGCAGAGAATTTAGAGAACTCAACAGACCGCAGATGAATCTTGACTTCGGTGTAGCACGAACACAGAAACAACCTTGCCCTTGTATTCTAAAATAGACATCCGTTGTGTTCTCATTCTTCATTAAAGGTAAAAAGGAAATTTGTATATACTGTAATTTGATCAACCCCCTTTCTCAACACTCACGCTTTCATGCTAAAAAAAGCCAACATTCTGTTTGTTCTGCAAGAACATTAAGACCTCCTTCACTTCTCGTGAAGGAGAAATTTGTCACTCACGGATGCTGGGGCTTCATTAGGCTTAATTGAAACTCCCCTTCCCTTCAAACCTGAGGTTTGAAACTCAATTCAGTTTTGCTAAATCACAAAGGACTAATAACAGTGTGCTGTGTCAGGAAAGTCAGATAAGGGTTGCATTTAAGATCAAGCAGAGAAAGTGATCAGAGCAGGATTTATAACAGTGACAAGTTGGAAACAACCCAAATGTCCAACAATAGGGGATGGAGCAGAACAATCATTTGAAGGCATACTGTGCAGATAATACATAGCAAGTTGCACAGGAACATTTCTTCACATGGGAAAATGCTCAAGATGAATTGTTAAGGGAAAATAGTGGCTTGAGAAACAATATATTCAGCTGTGTGTGAGAATCAGTGCTGAGAAACATGTACAATAAATGAGTTACAGTGGTTCTCTCTGGGAGTGTAGCTAATTTATTTTGAGAGACCTTTGTGTATTATCTACATTTTCTCTAATAAGCCTGCTCTGTGTATGCGAGCACTCATCCAGGAGATGGGAGGGCTGCGCTGCCAATTTAGGATTCATTCCTCTCTTCAAGTTGGAGATGAGATGCCTTGATTGACAGCCTCATCAAGTCACACAGAGTAGGAGAGGTGGAACACTTTCCTATGAAAGGGATGTGAGGGAGACAGACAGACACCATGTGTGAGCTCTGCCTTTCCAGGTCTAGCTGTCTTAAGAGCTTCAAACTGGACCCGTGTCAGATGTTCTTTTAGAGGGTGACCAGTAATTGATTGGAAATCTTTTCTGTGCTAGTCCTAATAATGACTCTTGTAAAATGTGGTCTGTGATGGCAGGAGAGCAAGAGACACAGAGACCAAAGTCCATCACCAGCCCTTTCTATCCTTCTGCTTTGGAAAGGTGGGTGGAGGGTGGCATGGGGCATGGAGGACTTTGCCCATATCAGGACACTGCTTGAAAGGAGAATGGTTGTTATAAGTCATTCTGTGACTTCCTGTGGAGCAGAAGTACTCGGCAGTGGTGACATCCATTCAGAAGGCCATATCACAGAGGCAGTTTCAACAGGAAGGTCCTTCTCCATACATCAGTAGCAAAATTAAATAAATGCATTATGCGTTTGGTCTGAGATTGCTTATATTACCTGTAAGCATCACCGTTACCTGTTCAATTTATTGCGAGATGTGAAATGCATCAAATGTGTCAAAAAGATGTACACATATGGTGTAAATGTTCAGTAGTCGCAGTCTGAAATTTTCATATTTTCCCCCCGGAAAAGGCAAGATCATTAATTTCATACTGAGTGTTAGAAAGTCTTTTTAGGTCTCAAAAGGATAATTTGGTCCAGGGTTTTGCATAACATTTTATGTAATTCAAATTGATTCTTAGCATACATTTTGTGATCTCCAGCAGAAATGCATGTGTCTTCAACAGTGTTTCATCCTAGAGTCAACCCAAATGTTGGCTTATGGATCAACTGTCTCAGAAGATGTGGAAAAGCTTTAATAATCGTCCTCCCCATCTCTCCCAGATTCTGACTCCGCAGATCTTAAGTGGGTCTGAGAATCCTCAAGCTGACTCTGCTGCGTGGTCAGGATGCAAGGAGCTGATCTGGAAGCTAAGGACTGGCTTCCCACACTGAATGAGGGGTGTGGTCAGGGATGTCCGGGGAAGACATGCTGCAACCCCCAGGGCACAACATGGCGCTAGGAACGCTCAGTTTCATGAAGCGGGTGGCATTTCAAATGGCATAAATCACAGAACCCCAAGTTTTCACATGCTTGGAATTTAGGAAAATGGGTGCCACTTCCCTGGAGTGGTGTCTAGTACCAAGATGAGGTATTGAATAATCCCACTTGTGTTTTCCTTTCTGGTACATTCTAACCTTCTGCAGACATTTATGGGGTGCCTACTAGGTGCTAGCGGCTGCATCAGGCACTGCACTGAAGCGCATGGAATTATCAGCCATCATCCTTGTCCCTCAGGAAATTCACTCCATGAGAGGTGGGGTGGAGTCCCTCCCTCATCGTGGGGCAGTGTCTGCCATGGTGATGGTGATGGGAAGAGCACAGGTGAAATAAGGACAGTAGCACAAGAGTTGTTCAAGGGTTGGATGAGTTATCATAATAATAGTATCTTCCACTATCCTTGACTGTAATTTTAGGGCTCCCTGGGAAAATCCTCTATTTTAGCAGATCCAGGTCCCTCCAAACAGATACTGTGTGCAATAAAACTTTCTTCCTTTGGTCATCAGACAGTCTCTAAATTAGTTGAAGCTCATAGATCTTAAGATTAAAGCAATCTCAAGCATAGTAGTTGTTCTTTACGTTCAAATGCTGTGTGATTTATTTTTTTATTGGAAGGTCACTGTGCACGGCCCATGAGTGCCTGCTATTAGCATCCTAAACAAACCCAGGGGGGACAGCCTGCCACCAGAGGACACGTCCTCTGGGCCTTGTTGGTGACTCCCCTGTTTGAAGGACTGATGGACTCAAGATGCCTCCCTAGCAGCGGATCCATCCGCGAATCAAAGCCCACTCTCCTATCCTCTCTCAGCTTGCTGGGAGTGCTGAGCTCTATAATGCTTATTTCTCCTGGGTTAGGACACTGTGCTCTTCCCATGCAAGGTCCATGTGGCGTTGGTTCATAGATGTCAAGGCTGTGTTCCCTGTGTAAGAGGACCCCGGGTTAGAAAAAAATGATGCTCTTGGTAATTCTAGAATTACTTGTTGAACAGACAATTTAGTCTTCAGACCAAAACATGACAGGTGGCAGACACTTGATAAGACTCACTCCAAATTCTTAATACCCTCACAAGCAGTAGGGACAACCAAAGAGATAGGCTGAGCCCCCAATCTTGGGGGTTCTTCAAATGAAACTTAACCCCACAAAGGATAGGTCAAGCTTACTTAAAATTAGGCCTAAGAGTGACCTCCAAGAGAACCTCTTTTGTTGCTCAGATGTGGCCTCTCTCTCCAGCCAACACAACAAGCAAACTCACTGCACTCCCCCTGTCTACATGGGACACGACTCCCAGGGGTGTGGACCTCCCTGGCAACGTGGGACAGAAATCCTAGAATGAGTTGAGACTCAACATCAAGGGATTGAGAAAACCTTCTCAACCAAAAGGGGGAAGAGTGAAATGAGACAAAATAAAGTGTCAATGGCTGAGAGATTCCAAACAGAGTCGAGAGGTTATCCTGGAGATTATTCTTACAAATTAAATAGATATCACCTAGTTAGTCAAGATGTAATGGAGAGGCTGGAGGGAACTGACTGAAAATGTGGAGTTGTGTTCCAGTAGCCATGCTTCTTGAAGATGATTGTATAATGATATAGCTTTCAAAATGTGATTGTGTGATTGTGAAAACTTTGTGTCTGATGCTCCTTTTATCTACCTTATCAGCAGACAAGTAAAACATATGGGATAAAAAATAAATAATAAGGGGAACAAGGGTTAAAATAAATTTAGTATTTTGAAATGCTTTTGATCAATGAAAGGAAGGGTTAAGGGGTATGGTATGTATGAAATTTTTTCTGTTTTCTTTTTATTTCTTTTTCTGAATTGATGCAAATGTTTTAAGAAATGGTCATGATGATGAATATGCAACTATATGAAGATATTGTGAATTACTGATTATATATGTAGAATGGAATGATCATTTAAAAAAAAAGACTCACTCCCCCCGGCCCCATCCACCTTTAGAAGTGTACTTTGGGGCTTGGTGGTAATCAGGATAGTAAGTGGTTCCTTTTTGCCTGTGAGGGAATTCTCTTCCTAGAACTGGCAACTCAATTTGTGAGGCCCAGTGCAAAATGAAAGTCCAGGGCCCCTTGTTCTGAAAGCAGGAAAAAGGTGTCCTTAAAGGTACTAAAATATAAAGCTTTTTCCTTTTTCTATAGCCTCTGTTCTAGTTTGCTAGCTGCTGGCATGCAACACACCAGAGACGGATTGGCTTTAATAAAAGGGGATTTATTTTGTTGGTTCTTCAGAGGAAAGGCAGCTAACTTTCCACTGAGGTTCTTTCTTACGTGGAAGGCACAAGATGGTCTCTGCTGGTCTTCTCTCCAGGCCCCTGGGTTCCAACAACTTTCCCCGGGTGACTTCTTTCTGCCTCTCCAAAGGCCTGGGCTGAGCTGCTAGTGCTGAGATGAGGAATGCTGAGCTGCTTAGCAGTACTACGTTGCAATCTCTCATTTAAGCACCAGCCAATTAAGTCAAATGTCACTCATTACAGCAGACACGCCTCCTAGCTGACTGCAGATGTAATTGGCAACAGACGAGGTTCACGTACCATTGGTTTATGTCCGCAGCAACAAAACTAGGTATGCTCACCTGGCCAAGTTGACAACTGAATCTAACTAACACAGCCTCTCTCTCGATTTTTTGTTTTATTTTGTTTTGTACCAAGGGTGGGGTTGTCACTGTGTATTTTTTTTTAACATTTTTTATTGTACAATATAACATATATACAAAGCAAAGAAAGAAAAAGCAATAGTTTTCAAAGCACTCTTCAACAAGTAGCTACAGAACAGATCCCAGACTTTGTCATGGGCTACCATTCTACCATCTCAGATTCTTCCTTCTACCTCCTCCCAAAACTGGACCATAGAAGAAATATTAATATAGTGATTCAGCAGTCATACACATTTGTTCAATCCTGATTTCTCTGTCATACCCTCTCCTTTTCCTTTGATCCTTCTCCCAATCTATGGGGATCTTTAGGCAAGGCCCGTTCTGACTTTTTCATGTTGAGAAGGAGTGGCACTAAAGGATAGGGGGATGTAATTAATTTACAATCTTGAAGAGGCTGGTCCCTCTGGATTTCAGGATTTATCTGACCTAGGAACCCTTTGGGAATTATAGATTCCCAGAAAGCAGACATAGTGCATGAAACTTTCACAGGGTCTCAGTTTGAGCCTAGTTCTTAAAAGTTAACAGGAGTGAGGTTAGTTGGGGTTTAGCAAACCATGGCAATTAGAACTATCTAACTGAAGTTTACATGAGTAGCCTCCAGAATAGCCTGTTGACTCTATTTGATTTCTCTTAGCCACTGATGTCTTATTTTATTACACTTCTTTTCGCCTTTAGGTCAGGATGGCATTGTCCATCCCATGATGCCAGCTCCAGGCTCATCCCCAGGAGCCATGTTGTCAGGGAGATTTTCACCCCTGAATGTCATGTCCCACCTAGTGGGGGAAGGTAATGATTTTCCTTGCAGAGCTGGGCTTAGAGAGAGAAAGGCCACTTCTGAGCAACAAAGAAGTATCCTGGAAGCAATTCTTAGGCCTCCTTATAGATAGTAGTAGCTTTTCTAGTACAGAAAAAAGTTTCATAAGGGCAAGCCTCAAAATCAAGGGCTTGGCCTGTTTTCTTGTGAGTCCCCAATGGTTGAGAGGGTATGTGGGGTTTCCCAGAGGGGAAAGTTTAATAGTTCCGTACATATGTATCAATACTTTTTAATTATCAGCCCATCATAGTCTGAAATGTATCCTGGCATTACATTAAGCTGTTAGAAGACCTTGTTCCCATTCTGGACTCCAGGACTTCGGGTTGTTTAAATGAGTCTTCCAGATGAGTTGATTTAGATCGTGTATTACAGAAAATTTAGGTTCTAGACATAATAAACCTCTCTGCCTTTGGGCTCACATAGTAGGTGAATTTCTAGAGTACATACACTATCGTCTTTTACCTTGTGTTCTGATTTACCTTCAACCCAGCCAGATTGTCTTCATTTTCAATTCTAATTAAAGGCTGATCTATTTTTTCTGTCACTTGAACTATTATTGTCTATGGCTATGCTAAGTTCCAAGTCTGCAGCACTCCATTTCTGAGTCTTAGGTGTTAACAGAGTTACTCAAAGTTCCAGGGAAATACCAGCTGACACACACATAGATCAGTGTCTCCGACTCCAGAAATACACTTAGAGCTTCAGACTTACAACCTGGCTGTTGTAAGATCTCACAGTCTAGGCTACAATCTTCTTTTAAGTATTTTCTGAGAGAGACATTAGCATATTTGTTCTTTTGTTTCTGGCTTATTTTGCACAACACGTTGTTCCCAAAGTTTATTCAGCTTGTGTGCTGTCATGGTATTTAATGCTATTTAATGTCCTTCTAAGTAAACAAAACATTAAATCTTTAAATTATTAGCATGAATTTCACAGTTCATCTTTACAATGTACAATACCAGTTTTAAATCTAAATATAAAAGCATTTAACTTGTATGCAGAATCAATTAAATATTGAATTCATGTTTCATAGCTCATACATACATGTGTGTTTCATTTTTACCAGAATAGTGGAAAAGCTGCACAAAACTAACTTAACTTTTTACTTTCATTTCTTCATATGCACACGTTCTGCCAATGTGCTCTACTTTGCTCTACTTTTGGCCTACTGATGAGTAAAGAAGGACTAAAGAAAACGGAGTTAAGGGTCGCCCTGTCCTTCCCTTCTATGTCACTCTTTTCAGCATAAATGGTTGGCCAATGCAAGGAACTAACATGAATAAGGTAGGATATCATGGGGTTCCTTGCTTTCTGTGTTCAAACCAAGTTCTGGTTCAAATGGCAAGTCCTTCAGTGCTTACTTGCTCAGAGCCAAGTGCTGTTATGAACAGAGAAGGTGTAAGCTGTCAGACCTAGGAGAGAACCCAAGGGAGTGGTAGAGAGAACAAACACAGCTCAGTAAGTCACACATGTACTGTGTGAGCTGCAGAAGGGCTAAGACATGCTTTGTACCCTTGAAGCAAGGGATCAGATGCTGATGGGTACCTGAGCCAGGTTATAGATTTGATATTCTGTTTGCAGGAAATGGGGAGCCACTGAAAAGCATCAGCAGGGAAGTGTAGTGTTGGGGTTGGGAGAGCAAGGCAAGGGGGTGGGGCCGGTTGGAAGGTTGTCGCAATAGTCCAGTACCTAGCAGATCCCAAGAAGAGATCAGCAAAGAGGGGTACAGGACGGGGGTGGTGGGGTACCCCAGTGGTAAGTTCAGACAAAGAGAAGTATCAGAACTACCCTCACTGCTGTAAGAGCTGTGGGGAGGACTCCAGCCCTTGGGTTGGGGAGTGTCCAGAGTATCACAGGCCACACAAGCTTGAGAGAAAGGACCAGCACACATGGGCAGGAGGGGCCTGGGGTTTAGGACTGAGATGGTGTCTAGTAGGAGAAGTAGGATGGGGCTGGGGAGTGTAGCATATGAGAGGATTGACTCAGCAATGCAAGCCCCGGACAGGGACACTGTGGTATTTAAATCCTTCCAGCCCCAGCAGTCAGGGTTTGTTCTGGGAACTGGGTATGCGCTAATTCAGCAGGTGGAAATCTTGCATTTCCTCCTGTGAGGAACAGAGGAGTTGCCAAGCCTGGGAACCAGGCCTGACCAAACTGTTAAATATGTTTTTTTTTTTCGTTTAACAACCCCAAATTATACTTTTTCCTATTACAAAGATCGTAATTTTAGATAATAAAAGTGAGTAAAAGGAAAAATAAAAATGAAGTACAATTCCACCAGACCTGGGGGTTATGCACCTTCGGTATTTTCTCTTTTTAAGCTTCTCCCCTAAATTTGCAAATACAGGAGCCTTTTAAGCTGCGTATAGTTTGGAGGAGCTCTGTGTACCTTTTGCCTTTTGAGGTTTCACTAATTTGTGGTTCCTAGATATGGGGCCAGGTCTGCTGCTTTCTTTTTAATTGCTCAGAGCATTACAGTTCTCTGTGTAGTCTTCACGAAATGGAAAGTTTTGTTGACTAGAGGACCGGTCACCTCGGGAAATTATGTTTTGCTCTCAAGTTGCATTTAAAAAATTTAAAAAGTGATTAGAATTTGTTCTCACTTTAGGACCTTGTGGAATAACCCCTCACTCTGACTTGTCTGAAGGCTGTCATGTGGGACAGGAAGCACATCATTTGAGGATGCTCTCACTGATACAGAAACCCATGAAACCAGAATGTGGGGTAACCACATGGACTGCTGACTTGTATTTAACTTACAGTCTCCAGTTTTCTTCACTAACTCTCCACTCAAGGTCATTTGCAATTGCACGTCTTTTTTTTTTTTATTGTTGTTTGCTTTTTGACCCATAAATATGAGACTATCTCTTTTAGTTAGCACACTTTATATCTGGTTCATAGTTCTAGCTTTTTGAGATCCTTTGGGATTCTGATATGGCCAGCAAGCATCTCAGCCAGGTCTTCTGGTCATATGCACATTTGATCAGCATGCCATGATTATATTATAATCCACATTTTAAAGATGAGGCATGGAAACTTAAGGAGGATAACTGCTTGCCCAAGGCCTTACAGTAAGGGCATGACAGAGCCAGTACTAACGCTGGGTCAAGGGACTCTTGGGCAAATGTTCTTTCCAGGGCACCATATTCTCTGAACCTTTGGTAAAGCTTATGGGTAGAAGCTCTGGACTATAACTCTGACCTGTTATTTGTTTAGCGCTTTCATAAACATTTCACAATTGATTCTTCTATTAAGCTGTGCTGGTTTGAAGCTGTTATGTACCCCAGAAGCTATGTCCTTTAATCCTTATTCAATATTGCCAGGTGGGACCTTTCTGATTATTTCCTTGGAGAAGTGACCCACCCAGTTGTGGGTGGTAACTTTTGATTAGATGGTTTCCATGGAGTGTGTCTCCATCCATTCAAAGTGGGGCTGCTTACTGGAGCCCTTTAAGAGGGAACCATTTTGGAAAAAGCTTTAGTGTCACCAGAACCAGTGGAGTGCTGGGAAAGCCATTGAAGAGAAAGCTAGCAGATCTCACCACGTGACTTTCCAGCTGAGAGAGAAACCACGAACGTCATCAACCTTCTTGAACCAAGGTTTCTTTTCCTGGATGCCTTAGATTGGACATTTTGCTTTAATTTGGACGTTTTCACAGCCCTAGAACTGTAAACTTTCAATGTAATAAATTTCCCTTTAAAAAAGCCATTCTGTTTCTGGTATACTGCATTCCAGCAGCTTGCAAACTAAAACATAAGCTTAAAATTGGAATTGCTCTCATTCTACAAATTAGAAGCCTAGAAACTTTCAGCATTTTAGTTCAAGGTCAGAAAGCAAACTAGCTGCTACATACAAGTTGTCATAGAGAACAGTTTGGTTGGTGAGACATCTTTTCTTTCTGGGAGTCTTGAAACATCTTTGGAAATTCCTCTCTAGGAGTCCTAGAAGAGTAGCTCCCTTCTAGGAAAATTATTAAAATGTGAGGACCTCAAATTCTGATTGGCCAAGATAGGAGAGAATCTTTTTTTCATGGGGAAAATTTCCAAGATGACACAGATATGAAAAGATAGGCATAACAAGAAAGCTTGTATCCACCATTTGGGAACTGATGAGACTCCTGAGTCTACTTTTCCAGCTTTAGAAATAGAGAAATTGGAGAGAATTTTCAGAAAAAAGAAAACATCATTCTTTTGGATATTATATGCTCAAAATTGTATCTGGAGAGCTTTGAAAACATCTTTTGATATTAAAATTACCTCCTTGCTTCAACTATAAACCAACAAGTTTGTAGAGACCAGCTCCACCATGAATTAGAACAATAGAATTTGAGAGGTAGAGGGATTCTTAAAAATCCATTCTAGTTCATGCTCCCATACTCTTCTTTTTAAAGATGAGGGAATCAAGATTCAGAGATGATGTGTCCTAGTTAAGGTCATATATGAGATTATGGGCAGCACTTGGTTTATAATCTAAGTCTCATGGACTTCTCACCACAGTGCTGTTTCTGTTTTGAGCAGCTCTGTTGCCTTCGACTGGGAAAGCTCACTATTAGGGCTTTCTAGGATGAGTTAGCTATTTTCTTTGGCAATATTCAGGACATCAAAGAAATCCCTTTTAACATGTAAGAACAAATCCACCACCTAATGCCTGATATAAATGATTTTGGGATTATTCACTATTTGAGAATGATCACACCATGTGATGCATTCATTGACATGAATAAGCAAGAACTGACTGTGGTTAACTTGGGCTATTTGCAAGGAAACATCATGTAGTAGAAATCCAAGGGCTTTGAAATTGTGCTTTGGTGTGAATTCTGAATTTGACGTGCTCTTCCTGCCAAGCTACTTAAATCTTTCTGAGCTTTACTTTGCTCTTTATAAATCGAAGATAATAATACTTTCTTCTGGTGTATTAAATGAAAATCAGATGAAATAATAGATGTGCAAGTACCTAACCTACTACTTGGCCCATATTTGGCACACAATACATGTCACTTCCCTTTTTCTATTCTAGAATTCGCTTCTTTTTGAAACTCATTCTCTCAATGAATATCTATCCATTCCTGTGTTGGGTGTGGAGGATAAAAAGGTGAACACCAGGCACAGTATCAGCTTTTGCAGAGAATATTTTCTAGTGGAGAAGACAGACATTAAATAAACAATTATGATTCAGTGTATGAATTAAAAGTTTAAAGTGTACAAATTAAATGTATAAAGTATGTAAGTTAAATGTATTAATCATAATATAATTATGATTCAGTGTATTAATTAAATAAACAATTATGATTCTTTATTTAAGTACTTAGGTGAGGAAATTCAGGGAGCGAAGGAAGACCTTGCAGGGAGAGACAGCCTTGGGGGATCAAGGAAAGGTTTCCCTGCGAAGTTAGCACTTAAGTTAAATCCTAAAGGATGTGTAAGATTAAGGTAGATGAAATAAGGTAAAGCTGGAGAAGGAAAGTTACAATTATTACAAAGAGAGGCAGCAGTCAAGTGTGAAAACCCTAAAGGGAAAGAGTGATCTATGGGTTCAAGAAATGCAAAATGAATGGAAGAGTGGCAATTGATGCAATTGGAGAAGTGGGCAGGGGATAATAGATCACCAGGAACCTGCCAACCATGGTAATGATTTTGGAAGTTATTTTAAGGGAAGTGGGGGATCACTGAGAGCTTTACACATTTAGGTGACACAATCCTTTTCATTGAAATTAGAGGATTGTAAATACTGGCTCTCTGGAAAGGTGTAAATAAAGGTTACTATTTCAAATGGACTGATAGGATTGCTTCTGGAAATGCCTTTATCCTTTGTCCATTCACAAAATTGAAGGATATCTTCTGATGGAAAACTGGCAGAAGACTTAGCTGTTGTGTCCCACCCCAAAAGGGAGGTGGTGTGGTTTTCTGTTGGCGCATTGTCTCATCACAGCATGGTGGCACTGGCAGTCAGCTCAACACTTGGCTATTTACCAGGGTCAAGGCCAGGAGTGACAGTTGGTGGTTAGTAAATTCACTCCCTGATCTCTGTGCCCAACCATATGTCCAGACCCCAATGGCTGGCCTATGCCTGGAGCCTCTGGCCAGCTCAGAACAAAGACTTCATCTGAAAAGGTCTTTCCCTGTCGCCATTGCAGTCATTTGAGCATTTAGGCTCAAAACAGCTCTTTACAGGAAAACGTTTGTGCTTCTCCAGAATATGAAGGAAGATCCGTGGTTTTTAAAATTAATGAATTGCATGGAATGGAACATTCCTTTTTCAAGTACCAGAAAGAAACAGAGAAGCTGTGTCTTTATGACACCCAAGCTATGGGTCATCTTGGGGGAAAAATGTAGTCAAACCAATTATTTGGCATGATATAGACCCCTTTCCCTCCCATCCCAAGAAAATGATGTAAATTTTTTCATTTTTCAGCTGGTCGCATCAGATTTACTTGAGAGTATTTAGGCTTAATCAAGTATGACTGGCAAGCAACTGAAGAAATTCAGTAATTCTCTTTTCTATTTTAAATGTTTTGAAGGCTGGATAGAAAATAGAAAAATGACCTAATTTATTTGGTTTAAATACAGCCACAAGGATTAGGGTAGACCCTTAGAAAATTGTGGAGTTGGTCTTTATATCCTTATTGTTCTTTCTGTGTTGTCTCCTGCCTCTTAGGGCCTGGTGCTTCCTGCTTTCTGGTTACCCACTACCCTCAAGGCCAAGATTAGACCTCAGCTCCCACCAAAACATTTCCAATGACCTCTCTTTCCCTGCCAGTTTTCTTGCCTATACTTTTGAAGGAAACCTTAGAATTTCTGAGTTTATAACAAAGCCATTTAATCGAATTGATTTACTGTAAGATTTTAATAGTCTGTAGTGTGTGAATGTAGGAATGTCCACTGCATGCTCTACAAGTGGGTAATTTTGGGTTGGGAGTCCTGTTTGGCTTCCTCATAACTGGGAAACACTGTTGGAGCCTAGCATGAAGAACTGGCACTAGAGGTTGTAACCCAGTTTATCAACCTCTACAGCCATATAGCCCTTGAGGGATTATCTTAACTGGTGCTAAGAGTTGATTAAAGATACTTGCATGTTTGTATGTATGTATTTTCAGAGCAGAGAAAGTTGATGAAATTACTATGGGTAGAACAAAGATATGAATGGAAAACTGGTGTATTCAGAAATGTTGAGTGCCTTTTCACTGAGGACGTAATAGGGTGGGGAGATTCCAGTTCTGCATTAAATAGGGCTGGAGAAACTGATCTCTAAGGTCCCTTTCAATGCTAACTGCTCAGAAACAAGGAAACATTTTGTAAGATTTGTCGCTGCTGCAGTACATCAAAGCTCTACTCTAAAATTTGTGTTTCATTTCTAAATGACTTAAATATGCTTGAGTAAATTTAATCACTTTACTTTTTAAAAGCTAGTTAATTTTTCTGTTTATGCCTTAATATTATCCATTTTCTTGGTACTAAACCAATGAAGTGCTTATTAATCACTTCTATCCTGGATGGTTTTCTAGATCAAGGCTGTCTCTGGGGTTAGTGGAACTGACAATCTTCAATTTAGAGAGTAAATAATGGACCCATGTCCACCACTCTCCTCCCTTTCCCCTCCCCTACCTTCCTCTCCTTTTCGTTCCCCTTCCCCAACTCTTTCTTCCCCTCCCTTTTCCTCTCCTCTTCTTTTCTCCTGCCTCCATCCTCTGTCTGCCTTTACTGTCTTCTTCATCTCCTTGATTCCTTCCTCTAGCTCCTCAAATTCTACTTTTTAATGCAGTTTATTTGAAATTAGGCATCTTTTATGCATCCCCATTATTTTCCATCATAATAGCTGGGTTTTCTGGCAAGCTCTCCAGGTCCTGCACAGTTGACTGTCTGTTAATGAATTGATATACTAAGAGTTGGCATCCTAGTTCCTCTGTGCTTTTATATCCAATCACTTCTTTGCTTGAGCATTACCTGAGAGCTGAACAAATGCTCTTTGAACACAAAAATACTGTCCAGGCATTGCCTCTATGAGATAAGATCCTTTTCTCCCTTGAAGATTGCAAACACTTGACCATGAGCAACTTTGAGGGAAATTCATCATAAAATATCTTTTTTCAGTGTTGCTTGAAAAATAAGCTTGGTGCTATAAGATTTTAATAAAATTGGTCTCATGCCGAGATGGAAAGCATGTGGTCATCAACTATAAAGGGAGCTTCAGCTGAGATGGCTCATTTTGGGACGAAAATTGTCTTCCTGTTTTCTTACTACATCAATGATACAGCAATTTCTTTTATAATTTCCAGTTGTGCCCAAGCCAGTCAGCAGAAAAATATGAATTTCCTTTCCTCTCTAGCTGAGAGAATTTTCTTTTAAAAGAGAGAAAGATTAAAAGAAGGAATAAAGGAAAGAAATAAGGAAAATATCCATAGCAAAAAGCACATAAATTCCTCCCCACTGCACCGGTTTCAGGGGAAAGAGATTGGTATGAGAGTTACACAGATGTCTGTCAGCCTGTCTTAACAGTTGCATCTTCAGGCACATGGACTATTGCAAGGATAGACTCTCTTTAAAGACTCCATGTTGTGTGAGTGAAAGTATCATCTTTGACCACTTATCTCTTGCTTATTTCTGCTTTACAATCCAGAAAGAGGACATCAATTGATTCTTGGACGTTTACTTTGATTTTCTCCATTAAATATCTCACATATTTCATTTGTTTTAGATGGAGAGAAGAGAGATACATTTCCAAATGTGCAAAAACAAAATAAAAAACTATAAACATTACAAAATCCTTCCTTTGACATCAGGGAAGGAGCCTCAAATTAGGCTGTAGAACTTCTACTGATGTGAAATCCAATGTGAGGTTTTAAGATGTAATAAAATAATCATGGTACAAGAAGATCAGGAAATGTGGTCAGGAGGCTTCACTGACTTCTGGTGCCAAGACTTCCCATTATGTGTTTGCAAGGTCAGAGCAAGGCCATGTCAGGACTGTTTTATGGAGTGGCTAAAGTAGGAATGTGGGGATCCAGAAGCCTGGGCTTCTACCCAGGATCTATCCCAGGGTTGATGGTGCCACCTTGGATGAGTCACCTGGGGAGGAAGGGTTCACACACCACAGCACTGTAAGCCTATATCTCCTTACATGTGGAACTTTACCAACACACTCCAGTAAGGAAAGGAAAGAGGCTAACCATCAAATCAATTTTCTATGAGGACTATTTGGGTTTCCCAGTAACTCTGAGTGTGCTCTAGGGAATGACAGCTTTAAAGTTGTGAGGGAAACAGATTTGGGCAGAAGGAGAAGTTTAACTGCAATGTACCCACAATAGAGGTCTCAGTTGGTCCCATAGGGAGTTCTGGTAATGGGTGACCCATCAGGTGGGTCCCTTCTTGAGAGGAGGGGTCTGGGCCTTTGTACTCCTCTGTATCTTCCAGTCATTGGCTGAGAGCTGCACACAGGGAAGGGGCATAGCCCTGGGGGAAGGTACTCCCTTCTGCAGAGGACAGTACTTGCAGAGGGATGGCTGGGAATGGTCAGGAGCCACTATGCCCAGCCGTTGGAGAAATATGGAAAGGTACTCCACAGCATCCAATAATAATGTGTTGAGTTTCATGTATAAATCTTTTTTTTTTTAAATATATATTTTTAAATTTGCACTACATTTAATTGGCTTTATCAACAGAAACTTTAGTAAACATTCAAAAAAACATTTTTATTGAGAAATAGCCACACATACACAGTCCAACCATATTACACAATCAATGGTTCGTGATCACCTAGTTGTGTATTCTTCACCATGATCATTGTTAGAACATTTACATCACTCCAGAAAAGGAAGTAAAAAGAAGAAAAAAGAACTCATATATCCTATACCTTTAATCATGTGTAATTCTTAATTGGTATCGCAAAGTAGAGCCTAATCTCTTAAGAAGAAAATATGGAGTCTAGGATAAAGGCATTGGGACCATGGAATTAGGTGAAGGCCATTCAAGCCTGGCTATTGGGGAAATAGAGCCAACAGAGTTGTCCCTATTTCCTTGGGTTTCCCCTATGAGTCAGTCAGCTCCTCTGCTGCAGGAGCATCCTTCCCAGAAGCACATGGTGAGGAAATACCTACTGATGAGTTAATGCCTCCTTCTACAGCACCCTTCAAGTGTCTGTGCCTCACATGACTCTTTATGTGTCAGGCAAAGGCAACATAACACAATTTTAAGAACATAGGATTTGGAATTATACAGTCATTGTTTCAAATACCAACTCTGACAATGAATAACTGTGGCCATGACCAAAGTACTCAACATCTCTCAGTTACGAGCAAAGCATTCAACATCTCTCAGCCTCAATGTTTTTTTCATTTACAGAATAGAGCTAATATGATCTATTTCCTGAGTTTATGGTGGAGAACAAATGGGATATACTTGTAAAGGCCCAAGGAACGGTAAATACCAAGGGCTTGATAATAGAGTTATTATTTAAATGGCAACAACTTAATATTACTAATCATATTTGTACTCATATTAGCTCATCTTTTGGAGCCAGTATGACAGTCTCTCTGAGACAGGTCATGTTTTTTTCTCTTAATTAGCATATATAATCGGTCATGTGCTCTTTTGTTGTTGCTTTCAGTCCCATGCGAAAGACAAGTCGAGGCACAGGGCTATTTGATGTCAAACCATCTAAAAGCCAGGGATTGGTCAGACACTTGGGTGATGCCTCCAATCTCTCAGTCTGCTGCCTCTTTCAAACAGCACTGTCTACACGAGATAAGTGCCCCATAATAGGCAAGACACAGATGGCAGATGGAAATGGTGACCTGTTAGGAGATAGGGAATGTCATAGCTCAGCTTCAAATTTTGTCATTTAAGCTTTTTTTGTGTGCAAATGCTAGTATTTCATTAACATGCTTTAAAACTACAAATACAAATTCAATATTTGTCTCAGCAGGAAAGAAACTAAGAATACATATATCGGTGCTTGCTTTTACTTCACATCAAGATTAATTATTTTTCAGGGTAAATATTGACTAAAGTGGAGACCAGGTCAACATGTACCTCTCTCTCAGTTCAATAATTCTTGATGTTAACTTCGGAAATCGATGTCTGCTTATTGTACTCCCAAGAGCCAAAACAGGCAGCTCTACCATTTGAAAGAAATTTTAGTTCTAAAATTAAATTACAATCCAGGTCTTGACATATCGTTGAATACTGTGTACTCCCAAATTCCTTCTGAGAAATGTTAAATAAAACATTTATTGGGTCTGTTACCCTCATCACCAATCAGAAGGTCTTATTTCTCCATAAATGGGAGGGAATCATTATAAGGGGACAAAAGAGGAGCAGCTGTTACTCAGAGGAGTCAGCCAGAAAGATTGCAGGACTTAGTCTCATTATAGTAGAAATAACTATTCAAAATCGGTCCTGGTCTTTGTCATGAAGAAGGACAAGCAGCTGTTTCTGACTGGCCGAGGTCAGTGATTCCAGAAGCAGTTTAGATGAATCCACAAGAGCAAAGCAGGAAAGGAAAGAGCAAAGGTGCTGTGAGCCAGATGCCAGCTCCTGCCACTCAATCAGTAGAGCTGGTAAGAGGGTGTGAAGAAGAAGGTCCACAACTCGATTGGCATGTGCACACTTTTGTGTATGCATATCTGTGGGCATTTCTGGACCCTTGGGGTTTGATATACACTGTAACTGTGGACAATTGGCTTAGTTGAAAGGAGCCACTCTGAGCTCTGGGAGTGTGGTGAGCAGGCCCACATATGAACCAGAATGGAGTTCTTGGAACCTCCCTTTGGTGGATTCTACAAGTCTCTGCCTCTGCAAGCTGCCATCATCTTACCAGATAGGAATGTCAGGCAGGGGACCAGTGGTAAGGATTTTAGAGACTCAGCCATCACCTGAACTGTGGCCAACCTGGAAGGCTTTGGAGTAGAGGAGTGGAGGTGTCAGCAGGAGAAGTGGTCATTCCTGAATTCTAGAAGATGCTTTGGTTGTTAACAAGATTTTGCATGTTACAAGGACCTTTGTACATAACCAGTTCATCTGCTTTGAATGGAAATCTCAGAGCAGGGTTGTCTGCTTGAATGTCAGTAACCCAGTCATGTGTACACACATACATACACTAGTGCCCATCCTCCAGGACCATTTCTAGAATTACTACTTTACTGTATGAGGTAGACTGGGGCCATGCAAATGTAATGAATAGACTGCAAACATTCTAAATTTAAACAGGTAGAATGTAAGAACTGTGAAGGCAATGGTTTTTGTCTGCTTTGGTCACTAATGCATCCCAACACCTAGAAGCATGCCTGGCATATAGTGGGTGCCCAGCAAGTATTTGTGAATGAAATAGACAGTATTTTACAACCAATAACATCCACATCAACTCTATTACCAATACAAACCCGTGAGAAAATTTCACTGGACAATGCCTGCTTCAACTTGTGCAGGTATTTGACACATTGCCTGGCATGATTCTTGTTTGCTGAATGAATGGATGAACTTTTGTAGTCTAGTTTCTTGCTTTTATTACAAAAACAATACTTGCACATGGTAAAAAAAAAATCAAGTATTAAAAAGGTATGCAACAAAAAAGTAAAACTCATTGTCTCTCTGATGCCCAGTCTCACTTTCCACATATTTTCACTTGATATGCCCTTCCAGAGTTTTCATTGCATATATCTTTTTTATTTGTTTGCTTTACAAATGGGAATATACTCCAGACACTGTTCTGCTCTTGCTTTTTTCACTTACCAAAGTATCTTGGTATGTCAGCACACATAGATCTAGATCTATCTCACTCTTTTTTTTTTTCCTTTTCTTTAAACAAAGGCATAATATCCTTAGTATCTTATTCATGTAACATACCTTATTGTAATCATCCTACAACGGTGGAAAATTGGGTTGTTTGGAGTCATTTGCCATTTCAAATAATGTCACAGTGAACATCTTTGACAAGCTCTGGGGGCTTGATTAGCAGAACAATGTCTGGAGTATATTCCCATTTGTAAAACAAACAAACCAAAAAGATACATGCAATGAAAACTCTGGAAGGGCACATCAAGTGAAAATATGTAGAAAGTGAGACTGGGCATCAGAGAGACAATGAGCTTTATTTTTTTTATTGCATACCTTTTGTAATACTTGATTTTTTTTACCATGTGCAAGCATTGTTTTCAAGGTCCATGGAATGGTGGCACTTGGCATTGTGCAGTGTACACTGACCCTCCACTTGGTCGTTTGCACACATGTCCAAGCATTTTTGTGGGATAAATCCCCAGAAGGACAATTGCTGAGTTGAAGGCTATACCCATTATACATTTTGATTACTATTCCCAACCCTCCCTCAAAATGTTGAAATGATATTAACATAAATCAGTTGATGAATTTTTAGAGGAGCTCATTCCCTGAGGATCTAAAGTGAAAACAAATTCTAATTACTCTTTTTTTTTTTTTTTGGTATTTTTCCATGTGAGTATCCATTATTGCAGCACCATTTGTTGAATTTTTTGTTTGTTTGTTTTGCTTGTTTTTTGGGGGAAAGTGCATAGGCCGGGAATCAAACCTCAGTCTCCCACATGGCAGGTGAGAATTCTACAACTGGACTACCCTTGCACAACCTCTAATTACTTTTTAAATGCAACTTGAGAGTAAAATGTAATTTTTATTTCTGTCCTGTTTGCATAAGCAAATTCACTAATACTTAATGATTTATGTATGTTAGATTTCAATTTTAGAGTCTGTGTTGGGAAACTACAAGATTCAGTGCCAGTGAATATATACCATCTTTTTAAACAGTCATTAATATATTACAACAATACTAATCCCAGCTCCCGGCATAAAGCTCTTCCCTAAAAGTCCAATTTAATTTTCCTTTCACATATGTAATCTTGCAAATGTCCGTGCATGTTTCACATCGAAAGGGCTTCAGGATCAAACCCCTTGGAGGTTTCATTACTGATGTTTCTCAGCTTTTGGTTCATCAGCAAATTCCAATTCATCCTTGATGATTTTTATTGCTATAATAGTCATCCAGTTTCATTTATAAACGAAACAAGTGATCTTTGATCACATACTCTTTTCAAAGTCTGATGCACTCTGTTGAGTCTGTCACGTTCCCCCTTTGTATGTTAAAAGTAGTAGCTGCACTAGAGACAGCTTGACCTTACCGTGAGAAATAGCATTTTATCATGAAACTTGGCAGAGCTTTCAATTTCCTCCCGTTTAATATCTGTCAGTCATCCCCATTGTCCAGGAAAACACTCTCTCTGCTCTCCATGTGAAAGTTGTTATCTCTGGTGGCAGATACAACTTCTCTGGGGCAGACCATCCTCATCCGGTGGCTCATTCATTTACATTGCTGGATCCCTGTGGAAAACCAATCATCTGCTATAAAGTGTGGCTGGAAAGTTAATGATGCAATAGAAAGATGCTGGATTCCTTCCACCTACCATTAAATTACTGCCTATTCCCCCTGAATTGTGTGTCAATCTCTTGGATCCTGCTGCAGGACTCAGCAAGCAAAAAAGAGAGGCTGAAATGAAAGAACAAACTCATGTTTAGAGAATCCCAGTGTTGAGCTGGAAGGGACTTTAGGTTTTGTCTAATCATAACTATTCATTAAAAGGACAAGATCACTGAGGCCCAGAGAGGGGAATTGACTTCGCCAAGACCACCCAGTGATTCTTTGGTGTTGGAACTGGGGCTGGACAGCAGATTTTTTAATTAGTTAATTTTATTGAGGTGTAATTTACATGCCATAAAATTCACAGAACAGGGTGCAGGGATGGTTCAGTGGTAAAATGCTTGCCTTGCATGCAGGAGATTGCGTTTGACTCTAGGACAATGCACCGCAACCCACCTCCCACAAAGATGCACAGAACTCGTGTCCAGTATGATAAGTTTTGATAAATGCGTACCTCTAACATATATATAAGCAACACACCAGTGAAGATATAAAACAATTCATCACCCCAGAAATTTCCCACATGCCCACTTCCAATTGAAAAGCAGGTTCTTGAGTCCTAGTCTAGTGTTATTGTCCTAGTGACCCTTCCATCACTGTACAGTATGCTCATCATTTAGTGAGAAGAGCCTGGGGCTGGAAACAAGGAATGCAGGTTCCCACACCAGTTCTTGTTCAATTAACTGTATGACATTAGACAAGAATTTCCTTGAGTCCCTGTCTGTAGCTTATTACAGAATGGGGTACAGGTGGGAGGCCGGGTTGTAAAGGTGAATGAGTTTGATTTTGGGGCCTCCTACCACTGTCTTCTGCCCTATCATAGCTCTTGGGCTATGAGGTATGTCTAGGGCTGCCTCCCCCTTCATTCTGTACCTGGTTTTTAGCTAGTTAGGTACCATTACAAAGGGGACCCAAGAGTCCATTTCATGTCAAGGTATTAGTACTTTGATTCTAGGAAGTGGTTGTATTTAATAGCAATAGTGACATCCAGAGTTTATGGGGGACCTAGTATGTTTCGGGCATGTGTCCAATCGTCTGCCTACACCGCCTGAATGAACAAGCCTTACATGGACCCTGCAAGGTTGTTCTCATTTTATATAAGGGTGTTCTGAGACTCAGTGAGGTTAAGTCGCTTGGCCCTGGTCCAACAGCTAGTAAGTGGTAGTTTGCATTGGAAACCAGATCTGCCCAAATCCAAAGCCAGGACCCTTTTCACTCTGCTACTCTGCCTCAGAGAAGTCTGGATGATGGCCCTTTCTTAACCCAAAGGAATGATTCTTTGAAGGTGATTTTTTTTCAACTTTTTTTAAATTGTGAAATAAAATATATATATGAAAAAAGCAATATATTTCCAAGCACATTTTAACAAGTAGTTATAGAACAGATTTTAAAGTTTGGCATGGGTTATAGTTCCACAATTTTTCATTTTTTCTTCCAGCTACTTCAAGACGCTGGAGACTAATAGAAATATCAATATAATGATTTAGCAGTCATACTCATTTGTTGTCCTATCTTCTCTGTTATACTCCTTCTCTTCAAATAACATATATACATAAAAGCAATAAATTTCAAAGTACATTGCAGCAATTCATTATAGAACAAATTTCAGAATTTGATACAGGTTACAATTCCATAATTTTAGGTTTTTATTTCTAGTTGCTCTAAGATACTGGGGGCAAAATGAAATATCAGTATAATGATTCAGCATTCATACTCATTTGAAGGTGGAATTTGAGGTAGCATAAAATCACGTGGAGGGAGAATGGCATTTGACCAGGGAACTCATGGATGATGTGCATAACCCAAGTGCTGCCAATGGGGTTGCTCTACTGGTTCCAGGATCGCAGAAAGAGAGGCTTATGAGACCAGCATGAACGCTGCATGGGAGCCGTGCGCTGTGCGTGAGAATGACTACTTATCTGTGCCTGGGAAAGTCCCATGTGTTGGCATGTGGACCTCTTATAAGATAGAGCAAATGAAACCCCAACCAAAATCATTCCAGCCAATCCTAAAGATCATCTAGGGCAATATAGGATTCTACAAAGGTTCCATGCACTAGGGTAACTTTCCAGAAACCTGCAACCTCCAGAAGGGTCCCTGGACCAGATAAGTCTTGAAACCTAGAGGGCCCAGCCTTTTCATCAGCTAGTTCCATCTCCCTACTGCTCAGTATTGCCAGCCCCTTCCAACGTGCAAAAGTTAGAATGGGTGTAGCCCAAATACCCCTAAGGAGTAGGAGAAGAATCAAAGGCTATGGTGGAGTTATTCAGAGAAGGTAGAGTTTGGCAAATAAGTATGATTGCTGAATCATTATATTGATATTTCTTTTGCTCTCCAGTATCTTGAAGCAGCTAGAATGGAAACCTAAAATTGTGGAATTGAGGTCCACACCAAGCTCTGAAATCTGTTCTACAACTGATTGTTGTGTTGTGCTTTGAGATTTGTTGCTTTTTTGGGGGGGGGGTGTATGTTGTTTTTCACAAAAAAGAAAAAAAAGTGATGATAAAAAAAAAGATAGGGCAAATGGGTTCTGGAGGGCAAGCCATTATTATGGGCATTATGGACTGCAGAAAATGAGGTCCCAGGTCAGGGTATATAACTGTTGGCTATTTTTTTAGCAAAAGAAAAGGAATCATCACCCTCTAACTCAAGGAGGAGACTAGCTAGGCAGCCCCATGCCTGTCAAAGGGATGCTATGTTCTCAATCCCACAGCCTGGTTTAGGGGTGTGCACTGAAGTTTATTCACAAAGAGAATTCAGGAAGTTTTGCCTGAGAGAGTACTCAGAACTTCAGTTGGGGCATCTAATTTCATTTACTTTACTTGCCATTGTTTGACTTTCAAGTTTAACACGTTCTTTTTTTTTTTTCAAAAAAGCTTTTCGCCTAGTGAGAGTTTTCCTGAGGCCATACAGGAGACTGCAAAACAAAATCACCTCTAGGTCTACAGGTTTCAACATTAAGTACAGTCCCAGATAATTCTCCAGGAGAAAGACATGAGAACTATATTCCATGGCATGTTTTAGGGAAGGGGTCTGAGTCTTGTCTCGAGAGCATCCTAGGCTCAAGCCTATTTGGGATTAAGGCCCCTTCTAGGAATCTTCTTGCCCTGGCACCTGCTGAGACACTCTTAGGCTGGGAATCAGAGTTCAGTCCCTAGTTTGCTTTGCTACAGATACCCATGCCTCCCTCTGGCCAATGCCTAGGAGCAGTTCTGAACATGTCTTAGTCATTACTAAACTGAGCTGAGTCGGAAGACAAACCATGGTCCCTGAATGTTGGAAATCCTGTGGCTCAGAAAACTTGATTAGTTTTGATGTTGGTGAATTCCCTCACCTCCTCATGTCTTAAAGAAAGCTGCTGCCTGAGGGCAGAGGACTGAGAGGTTCACAAAAGCGGATCATGTAGTATGCAATTTCAGGAGCATCAAGACAATGGAGGCATTGTGGGATTGCTTGGCCACCGATGTCCGAAGGCTGTGATTTTGCCCAGTTAATGGGTTGGGGTGCTCTGGTTGCCTTTGCCTCAACAGTTTTTTTTATCCGTTAAAGGCACAGATTTGTTGCAACAGGGCACTTCTCAGGGTTTAGGAGAAATGGAGAGACTGAGTCAAGTTGTATTTGTTCACTCAAGAATCAAAGAGGAGTCTTGGGAGGTGGTTGTCATACCCCTGGATGAAATAACTTTGCAAAGAGCTAACTGTCCTCCTGAACAAAAAGCTTTCAGTTGGCTACCAAACCAATGCATCAACAAATCAGCAGGAGCCAGAACTCTGAAGCAGCAAGAGCACCCCATATCTCAGCCTGAAGAGAGGTTTCTTACACCTGCTCGCTGTGCAGAAAACAAGACTTGCTTTGTGCACCATCAGATGTTCTCCTCTGAAGGGTCACAAAATCTTAACGTGGTTCACCAAGCTGAGAACATTCCTTTTTGAATGTGTTAAGTTCCTAGCGCTGCTACAAAGTACCACCAGCTGGGTAGCTTGAAACAAGAGAAATTTATTCCTTTATAGTCTGGAGGCTAGACTTCCAAAATCAAGCCCTTTAAGTTTATAGGGAAGAATCTGTCCATGCCTCTTTCCTAGCTTCTGGTGGCATTCCTTGGCTTATAGCTTCAATTCCTGCCTTCATCTTCACATGGCCATTTTCCATCTGGGTATTTCTGTGTGTCTGTTTGTATGTCTGTGTCTCTGTATTCAAAATGCTTATAAGGACCCTAGTCCTATTGAATGAGGGCCCACCCCTATCCAGTATGACATGCTGCAAATATTCTATTAAGAAATTATATGTGCAAATATCCTATTTCCAAATAAGTTCACACTCATTGGTTCAAGGTGGACTTGAATTTGGGGGAACACGAGTCAACCCAGTATATTAACAATCCGTTATGTTGACCAAACCACCGGCTCCATGAAAGTGTTGTTTCCCAAAGCCTGTGACATAAAGGCACAAGGACGAGCTGAGTTGCCTTAATGGTACCTAACCATTAAGGTCTCCTTTGGTCCTGAGCCTGAGGTGGACATAGGAAGGAACCCCCTTATACAGAGGCAGCCTAACCCAAGACAGAATTCACTGTAATGGCATGGCTGTTTTAGTTACTAAACAAACTGTGCTTTCTAACACTGGAGACTGGCTATACCCAGAATTTGTCTCACAAATACGTCTAAGGCATCCATGTTTCCATGCCCTCACAGGTCCAAATTCCCCTAGGTGATTTGTGAGATATTTTAATTGGGAGTCCATGACCAAGGGATCCTTCACAAGGAGCCTAGTGTGATTTCAGCAGTCACAGACCTGTCTCAGGTTTCACTCTTGTCCTGGATCCATATCCCCACATGACCTTGAGAAAATAAGTTAGCCACCCAATTTCCTTCTTCTCTCCACTTGCAAAACAGGGCACTGCTGGGTATTGTCCGAGTTTTTACTGATATTAGCAAAGCGCAATAAAATCGCTGCACTGGTTTTTATTTATTTATTTATTTTTATTTAAAGGAGAAATAGAGCAGACTGAGAAAAGCTTCCCATTTTATGACAAAAATCTCCTTTCCATTCCAGTTGTGAGTCAAGTTCATGAATATCATAGGTCAAGCTTAAGCTTGAATACTTGCTTCAAAGAGGAGATTTTATAAAATGATCTTGTTTGTTTTAACCAAGAACAGTTACTAACCCTCTAGAGGTTAAATCAAACTCTTTAGATCCAAAACATAACTCAAATAGAGGCGCTACTACTAGTTTAATTTTTTTCTCCTAACTCAGAATCTTGAATGCCTTTTTTTTCTTAAAGAAAACTGCATTCATTTTCTCTGAAAATGACTTCTTTGTGCTCCAGTTTTCTAACTCAGAGATAAAATTGGATTCTTTGAAGAGGCTCAGAACCTAATTTTGAAAAATCTAAAGCCCATCAGTAAATGTCCAAGAATCCTTTGGGTACCATCTTATGCTCCCTAGTTTAAGGGACCACAGTATTTTCAAAATTAAACCTTTCATTATCATTTATTTCAAAGGCAATCCAAATTACATACTTTGCACAGTTTTTGCCATGAAAAACTTCACTAATTCCAACCAATTAAATGGAAAATCATTTCCAATTAGTGTAAAGTCTAAATATAAAGCATTCATAGAGAAAAGGTGTTTTTGTGTTTTTAAGGCTAGGCTCTAATATTTTATAATATACCCTAGTACTGAACATTTTATGACATATGTAAAGGATTTCCCTTTACCCCCCAAATCTTGTTTTAGTTTTTGTTTAAATTTTGGAAATCTAAAAAATGCAGTATAGTATAAAGAATAATAAACAACTTATATTACCTACTATACGGTATTATATTTGCTATTAGTCTTATTAAGTTAATGAAATAAAATATTCACATCAGGTTGAAATCCTCTTTCTTCCCCATTTTCTGTACTATGCCCACCTCAGAGCCAGTTATTACTACAAATTTAATAGATGTCCTTATAATAATTTTAAAAATACTTTTTACATGCATATTTGCATATGAAAGGAATGTGTGTATCTGTGTGTTTTAAATGTTCATAAAGGTCAGCTCACTATACACATTTTTTGGTACATATTATTTTATAATTTTCTTTTTTCATTCAACATTGACTTGTCCATGAATATCTGTCTATTAGTAAATGGTTTTGTTTATTTATTTGCATTATTTATTGTTCATGTATGATTCGGACTTATATCATTTATTTTATTTTAGTCGTTTTTGTTTGCTTTCTCTCTCTTTCTTCATTTGGTCAATTTTTCTGTTTCCCTTTCTTTCCTCCATTGGTTTAAAAGTTGCACATTCTATTTCTATTCCTTTAGTAGGCACCTTAGAAATTTTCTCATAAATAATTAACTTTATTTTTTTAACCAAATTCTAATGTTAACCAATTTCTCCTTCTAGACAAGACAAGGAATTTTGTACATATTTTCATTTTGTTCCAAACAACCCCTTTCAGACTCCCATGTTACTGTTGTCCAGTGGTTTAGTTCCATTCTTTTTTAACACAAAGGATTGGTTATTATTTAATTAGTTATTTTTACCATATTTTCTTTCTTTCACCATTGCTCTTGAATCCCACCTTTCAGACTGGCATAGTCTTCTTTTTGGCTGAAGTCTCTCTTTCAGTTGTTCTTTTTATTGAGGGTCAATTCACTCTCTTGAGCTTTGGGTGTATAAAAATGTATTCGTATTACTTTCACTCTTTCTTTTTTAAAAAAAAACTTGTAATTGTAGTAACATATATACAACTCAAATGTGCTATTTTAACCATTTTCAAGTATACATTTCAGTGGTATTAATTGTATTCACAATATTGTCCTACTATCAACAGCATCCATTACCCAAACTTTTTTATCACCTCAAACAGAAACTCTGTGCCCATGAAACAATAACTCCCCCCTCCCCCCGACTCTGGTAACCTGAAATCGATTCTCTGTCTCTGTATATTTGCTTATTGATGGTATTTCATATAAGTGCGATCATACAATATTTGTCTTTTTTTGGGTCTGGCTTACCTCACTCAACCTTCTTCTTCAAGGTTCATCCATGCTGTAACATGTATTAGAACATCATTTCTTTTCATGGCTGAATAATATTCCATGTGTGTATATACCACATTTTGCTTATTCATTCACTTTTTAGCAGACAAATGGACTGCTTCCATCTTTTAGCTAATGCGAATCACATTATTCACAGCTATGAATATTGGTGTACCATAACTCTTGAACGCTCATTTGTCTTGGATTGAATTCTGTGGTATCAGTATCCCTGCTGCACAATTTGAAGAAAGAATTCATTCTCTTCTTTTTAAAAAATTTTTTTCTTGAAATATCTTCACACACATAGTCCATCCAAGGCATACAATATCATCACATAGTTATGTATTCAATCCCATGTTCATTTTTAGAACATCTGCATCACTCCAGAAAAAGAAATAGAAAGTAAAAAGAAAAAACTCATACATCCCATACCCCTTACCCCTCCCTCTCGTTGACTACTAGTATTTCAATCTACCCCATTCTCTTCTGATAGTTGTTGCTTTCAAGGATAAGTTTGCTGTCAGTCTGAATTTGTTAATGTTTTTTGGAGATAATCTGCCATCTCTTTCTGGTTGATTTAAAATTTTTCTCTTAATATTCTATAGTTTTACTACAATGTGTCCCAATTTGGAATTGCCTTTATTTATCCTACTCATGGGTTGGTGTAATTTTTAATTATCTGTTTTTAAATCTGAAATGCAAGTATTTCTTCAGTTCTGGAAAATTCTCATTCATTATCTCTTCAAATATTGCCTCTTTCCTAATTTAGCTATTCTATTTTTCTGGAGTTTTCTACTGGAAATAGATTGAACTATACCCTTTCTAGCCTCTGTGCCTCCTAACATCTTGCTCATATTTTTAATTTCTTTATTTTTTGTGCTATGTTTGGCATTATTTTTTTCAGCTCTCTTTCAGTTCACTAATTCCCTTTTAAGTAGTTTCTTCTTTATTATTTCAATGAGCATTTTTTCATTTCTTGGATTTCGACTAGGTTTGTTTTCTTTTTTTTCAATTTTTTTTTTGAATTTTTAATTGTATAATATAACATATATACAAAGCAAAGAAAGAAAAAAGCAGTCGTTTTCAAGGCGCTCTTTAACAAGTAGTTACAGGACAGGTCCCAGAGTTTGTCATGGGCTACGATACTACCCTCTCAGATTTTTCCTTCTTGACTAGTTTGTTTTTAAATTCACTTGTTCTTGTTTCGTATTTCCTATTGTAGATTAGGGACTTGTATTTTTTCCCTTTGTAACAAAGTTGCAATTTTAAAAATATTAAATGTATTAGGCGCATTATTTCTTTACCCTGAAAATCTTTTTGCCCCCACCTTGTGGTGTGACTGCAAGGAAAGGACTGGGAACACTGACTAATTTAAAAATGATGGTAACCACTTTTATAATCAAGTTAGATTTGGTTTGCTTCTGCAATGAGAAAATAAGCTTGAAATCCAGACTTCTCCAAGTATGAAGACGCTATCCCAATGAGCCTTAACGTGTAAACAAGAAGCCAGAATCAGAAAGAAAAAGGCCCTTGTTTATTTTTGCACTGACCCCCAAATGGCGCAGCTCCTGTTGGTAGTAGGGGACGTCCTGAGGGAACAGGAAGAGGAACTAAAAGAAAAAGTGAGCTTTTTTGGCACGAGGGCATTAGAGGTACAAAAAACATAGAGGCAGGCGAGGCGGTGAATGAGACACAAGAATTCCCATTCCTCTCTCCAGGCTTTGGCTTTGGAAGAAGGGGGGGTCATATGGTTTTAGAGGACCATCAAAGCAAGGTCTGTCTGTCCTAAACAGAGATTATAAAGCAATCTGAAAGAGACTTTAAGATAAATATGCTTAAATTTTGTTCAAAGAGATAAAGCACAGTAGGCTTGAAAATTTACTCACATGTGAACTCAAATGAGCAGAGAAAGCATGGTTTTAACAAATTCTATTAATTCATCCAAATTTCATCAATAGTTGTCAACCAAACTTCCTTTAGTTTATTTTTTTAGTCTTTTTTTTTTTTTTTTTTTTTTAATTTAAACATGCCTAGTTCCTCAGATTTCGACCTGTTCTCCCTCTGCTCTCCAGGACTGTATGCAAGTACCTGGGACGGTGTAGCACATATGGCTGTATGGTGGCAGAATAGGGATCTCACTTCTTCCCTGGGCCCGATGTGCTCTATCCTTGCTGCCCTCTACAGAAATGCAACTTCACATTTGCCTGGTCTCTGCTCACTCCGCTGGCATCACTTGCCCATCTCTGAAGTTTTCTGTATCTCTCACTTTGTTCAGGGTTGGGTTTGCCCTACTGCTCTCGACCCCTTTAAGTCTTTCCCTCTCCCTCAAAGCACTCTGGCTGGGGCTGTCCACCCACAGCCTCTGTAGAAGGTCATCTCACTCTTACCCAGTCCCACAGAAGGCACGCTGACTCTCAACTCACCTCCCTTCCAGAAAACTTAAGGCAAACCTGAGAGTCCCATGGTTTCGTCTTCTCTCACCACTATGGGTTTAGGGGCCATCTTCATTATTGGCATCTGGAAATTGCGCTCTTTTTTTTGCTTTCAAGAACTGCTGTATATTAATTTTGTCTCTGCCTATTTTATTCAGCACTTCTGTGTGTTGAGAGTGGTGGTTGTGGTGGGGTTTCTACATGTGCTCCCTCTGCCCTCTTGTCTGGTAGTCCTGGAATCTTATGTTATTAATTTGCTTTAAAGTTCTCTTTTCCAGAGGCGAAGATAAGTACTTCGTCTTGTCCTCTAAGTAAATATCATCTGAATTAAAAAATTTTGATATGTATTTTTCTTTTTTCATCTAGAATACAGGGGTATTTTTTTCTTTACAATGACTTTTCCATTCTTTATTCACCAGTGTAAAATCTCAGTGGCAATTAGACTCTGGAAAAGGGTGTTGTATAGAATATGCATGCCAGGGCACAAATAAAATATTCCTATAAATTATCAGGCAAGGAACTGTAGGAGCATCTACTATTTTATAAGATACCTAGGAGAGGCAAATGCCATGTCTCTATGGATAGTATCATCTAATTGGAGAAATCAGGCTGTATAAAGTATTTAAATGACATTGCGAGTATGTGATTTAGCAAGTGTGCACACTGGTGCCACATCTATCACAGATTTTTTGGAAAAGGAGAGCTTATTATCAACTGGGATGTCCAGTGAAGCCCTTAAGAAAGGCTTGTCTTGAAAGTTGAGGGGAAAACTACTGGTTAGTAGGCTTCGAGAAGAGGTGGCATTGCATTCTCACTCTATTTTTTTAAACTTTATTTTTCTCACTTTTATTTTAACACTGAATATCACAGATGTTTTCCTCCTTTAGGTTCTTTTCCATTTGAGAATAATGTTTATTAGGCATTTTCTGATTATAAAAGTAATAATGATTACAGTGGCATATATGAAAAATGTAAAGAAAATAAAATTCCATCCATAATTTTACTCTGTAGAACCCACAAGTAACATTTTGACTTTAATAACTTTTTGTCTTTTCCTACGTATGTTGTGTTTTTTGCAAGTAAAAATCAGAATCATATTGAGCTTATATCTTTTTAATCTGCTTTTTTCACTTATTATAAGCATTTTCTTTTTCAATAAAGATTCTTCTAAAATACAACTTTTAATGGCTGCATTATATTTAACATATTTGTTTAACTGATATCGTATCATAGGCCGCTGGGGCAAAGACAGATAGCTGAGTGCCCAGGATTCATTTTCACTTCTTCCTTAATAAAAGAACTCTGATTTTATGTGGCACTATATTATGTGCAGTTAAAGGTTACATTTCCCAGCCTGCTTTGCAGTAGGCGTGGCCACTGACCAAGCTCTGGCCAATAAGATGTAAATGGAACAGTGGCAGAAAGACTCCTTCAAGGGGCCTAACTCAGCTGCTTTTGCATCCTGTCCATTTCCTGCTGCATGGAATAAGGATGTGATGGCTGGTGCTCCAGAAGCCATTTTGAATCATAAGATGAACTTGAAGGATGGATGCCCTTTGCGGAGGATGCTGAAATGGGAAGATAGGCCTTTGTCCCCGATGACACTGTGAAGATGTCATATCAACCCTACATGGCCCACCTGCGAAACATTTTAGATGAGAGAGGATTATATTTTTATTTTGTTTAAGTGACGGTTGTTTTCAATATTCTCTTCTGTGTAGACAAACCTAATCTGAGCTGATACAGATACTTAGACTGATTCTGATTTTTCATTGTTATAAATAATACTGCATTTAGCATACTTGTCCGAATGTCTCTGTACACTTGTCTGAGAAATTTTAGAATGTATTCTGAGAATATATTCTAAATATATAGAATCAAGAAGTTGAGTTATTGGTTAAAAGATCTATGACCATTCTATGGATTTTTGAAACATTTTGACTGATTTGGGAAGGCATGCTCATCGGGGACCACGTGGACAATGAGCAAGTGGGATGAGAATATACATCCTGAATGAGTGGGAAACTTGCTGGAGGCACAGTACTAGGAGATGGGGAACATAATGAGGGACATGCAGATGAGGGACAGATGTCCCCATGGCAAGCTAAAACTCCTTTCTGCTGTTCTTTTTATTAGAATTGCTTTTTCCTAGAATGAATTACAGTCAAAATTAGAAAATATAACCCAATCCAATAATAGTTATAAGCCCTTCAGATAGTTGTTCTTAAGATTTTCATTTGACATCATAAAGCAACAGACAAAAAAATAATAAGCTACTACTCTGGGTCCATTCCCTTTCCTGATTTCAGTCCACTCTGGATTATTATTATTAAGATTTTCATCTGACATCATAAAGCAACAGACAAAAAAAATGATAACCTACTATTCTGGGTCCAATCCCTTTCCTGATTTAGTCCGTTCTGGATTATTTAAGAGATGATTGTTATTATTGGATTATATAAATCGATAGCTAAACTTCAAAATCCACTTGAGGTTAGTGTGACAGTGACTCAGTGGCAGAAATTCTTGCCTGCCATGCCAGAGACCTGGGTTTGATTCCTGATGCCTGCCCATGTGAAAAACATCCCATCCACCAGCAAATCTTGTTGCCTTACTGCTTAGTAGCCCTTCCAGCAGAGGTCAGCATGGATGGGTATAGGGGTGCAACTGACTTGGCAATTCTTTCCACCAGTTGATTGACATTTTGTGGTAGTAGATTTAAAGGAATGGCTAAACTTATAAATAATGGATGTTTGATTTTAGAAATTATTTAAGATATTTTTTATTCCCCTTGTATCAGAGGAGCCATATGGCTCTCCTTCCTTTGATCAATGAGTTTTAATGCTTCAGGGGCAGGGCAGACACTGGCTAGAACACCAAAGCCATCGCTCAGCTTTGATTGTCAAATGGGGCTTTTTAAGTATTTTGCCCCTGGGGAGAAGCTGCTGTTGAAAACCAGTCTGCACCAAAAGAGAAAAGGAATTTCTAAATTTCCAAAACTTCCTTTATATATCATTTATTTATAATCTTACTGGATTTTTATTAGAGAATGAGGCCTGTAAAATCTCTACTTTTCAAATTCTCATTGAGGTTCTTTTTTTTTTTTTTACAGTCAAGTACATGATTGATTTTTGTAATATGTCTTTCCATCAATGGATGTCAAGTTCTTTAGCTATTGAAACAAGCAAGTTGATTATAATATTCAGTTCATCTATGTCTGTATTTATTTTTTGTCTCCTAGATCTCACTGATTTGAAAGAATTGTATTAAAATCTTCAACTCTGTATTTTATCCGTTCTTTTTGAATACTGAATATTCTTTTTGAATCTAAATTTCATTTTTTATCAAAGTAATATTCTTCCACCCTCAAATCATACTCTAATGACTGAAACAAGACAAAACAACAAAATTCTCTGCCTTACTCCACCCCATACCAAGTCTTACTCCCTAGGGGCAGCTGCTTACAGTACTTTGTACTTTACCTTCTGTTGGTTACATCCATAGTTCAAAATTACACGTAAATTTGTCTTTAGCATTAAAACTATATATTTTTATTGATAAATCTTCACATACATACATTCCATACATGGTGTACAATCAATGGATCATAACATCATTGTGTAGTTGTGTATGCATCACCATGATAATTTTTTAGAACATTTGCATCACTCCAGAAAAAGAAATAAAAAGAAAAAAAGAAATGTCTTTAGGATTTTAAATATGGGATATTGATCTCCTACTTTAGAAAATGGGTTTGGGTAAGAATGAGATAATCACTTACATTCAACCTGCCACATTTAGTGCCTGGAAGATAGAAGGAAGGGAAAGACAAAGAGGATGGGCCAGTGGCAAAATATCCAACCCTGGTTCTTTCTCTGCAGGTCAAAACCCACAATTATGGGGGGAAGTATTAGAAATAATAAGATACATTCCAAAAATATTTATTGTGCACCTGCAAGCTCAAGAATAACTGCTTGGTGGATATAGCATGTTTGTAAATTTTGAGAAAAAAAAAAAGTCTCTGGAAGAACATATTAAAGGTATACAGAAATTTGGAGAAAAAGGGACGAGATGCATACATTCTAAAGGACTATCAATCTCATGCTACACCTGGAGTGAATTCCTTGTGAATTCCACTGATGAGAAAGGAGGAAAGCCGTATGTCACGAGTTGGGGCTAAGTCTTGACTTCTCATCAATCCTTGCATCTTGTTCAATGCAATAATGCTCATTGACTTCTACTCTAGAAAAGCAGCCAACACCAACACATTGTCCTTTTCTTTTCTAACAAAAAATGCTACGGATCTTTCAGCAATGCACGCATTACAGAGATTTTGAGTTTTGCACTTTGACCTTGGAGTGCATTAGTGATTCTCCCTCTGTTATAAGATTTGAAATTTTGTGTACTGTCTTAATATCTTTGAGCCTCATCTTAGGGCTTCAAAGGCCTAACTGCGAGTTCAGCTGTTCTCATTGGATCTGTCCCCCACTCAGTGGGAAAGGCTGCCATATCAGCTGGACCACCAGCTCTTTACCTGGTCCTCGACCTAATGACTTCACCTCCCTGCAAGCCTGCAGAATATTCAAACAAGCCAATCATATTCTCCCACATCCTTCGTGGAAACAAAGGGTCACCCCATCCTCTAGTCACTGCAAAGCCTCTCTCGCACAGTCCCTGAGGATTCACTCTGATCTTGAGTGCAGCTGCGGTGTGTCTTTGCACGATGTGCAGTGTTCTCCTCCCCTGAGCTGCGAGTATATGTGACTCATAAACCACTGCCAGGCTCATCTGCCCACTGTTGTGTGTTTGGTCAGCTCATACTATTTAGGGTGGGGGATCCCTCCTTCACCTATGGGTGAATATGAGGTGGTCAGGATACTCCCCACGACCATCTCTTAGCTCTGGTATTGCATCATGGACATTACCAGAGCCCAAATCCTCAGTGTTCTCTGATTTGACTGTGCTGCCATTGTTTGAGGAATTTGCCTTTATTCAATCTAGGCCAAAGGTCTCTACAGCTTAGACAAATCATGTATCACACAGTGGATGGAAGATGGGCGCAAAAGTGATTTTTCTGAGGCTTTGTGTATGTATTCAAATTGGGTATTCATCCAGTGACTCAGTGGACAGATGAAGGCAATAAGGAAATTTTTCTTTGGAACCCAAGACAATAACACCTGAGAGAATGTGGCAACCAGCATCATTTTGGGTCATATCTGCATATTTAAGAGTCCAGCAAGGTTTTGCCTTAAAGTTGGAGCTGTTTCACGTTAGGTGGCATCTGGATTAGGACAAATTTGCTATTATTCCTACCATTCTCTCTAAATTCAATTCCACCAGTTGTTGTATGGATAAGAACATGTATTTAAAGCAGCAGGCATGTACTAGGTGCTTGTGATGGTTAGGTTCTGGTGTCAACTTGGCCAAACGATTATACCCAATAGACTGGTCAGGCAAGCACGGGCCTGACCCATTGCTGCAAGGATATTTCATGGCTAGGTGATAAACCAGAAGGCTGATGTATTAAGTCATCCATCAGATGATCGCATCTGTGGCTGATTACATCTGTGATCAACTAAGACATGCCTCCTACCAATGAGATAATCCAATCAGCTAGAGAAGAGAGATGACTCTCACTGATTCTTCAGCCAGTGAGCCTCTCCTGTGGAGTTCATCCAGACCCTTCATCAGAGCTGCCAGCTTCCAGCCTGCTCTACAGGGTTTGGACTCTTCCATTCCCACGGTTGCGTGAGACACCTTTATAAATCTCATATTTACATTCATCTCCTGTTGGTTCTGTTTCTCTAGAGAACGCTAACAGTGCTCAAGAAATATTGCTACTATTAACAGAAATGAGAATACCAGTAATTTTCAAAGGTACTCTCAGAAGTTCATGGTTAAAAAAGGAAAGGTAATCACAATTTAGGCCAATTGTTTTCACTTCTGACTAAGCATCAAAATATCCCGTACGGCTTGTTAAAATACATACCTGTCTCTGTCCTAGACATTCTCATTCACTGAGCCTGGGTTAGGGAATATAGCTACATAGTTTCACAAGTTCCACAGGTGATAACTGATGCACAAACCAATGGTTCTCAACCCTGGCTGTGTAAATAGTAAAATAGTTGGGTTGCTTACAAACATTTCAGATGCCAGGGACACACTAGTTGGGCAGGTACCGTTTTTTTTCTTCCCTCGGGGATTCTAATGTGCCACCAGGATGGCTAAACTTTGATTTGTACCCTTATCATCTGCAGTGCTATCGAAAAAGCCCAATGCTCAGGCCTTACTTGATGTTATTCTGAATTCTAGAGGTTCAGGAATTTGAATTTTAATAAACTGCAAAGGTTTTTTTATATTTCCAATTTTGAGAACCACTGTTCAAGAGCAATAATTCTCAAACTTGACACGCACTGGAATCACATGGGGTAATTTTAAAAGTTCTGATAGCCTAGTCTCATTCTCAGAGATTCTAAATGAACTGGGATGGGGTGTAGCTTACACCTGAAGATTTTAAATAAATTCCCTAGGTGATGCTAATATCCCACAAAGCTTGAGAACCATTGGTTCCAGGACCAATAGCATCAACTTCACCTGTGATCTTGTTAAAAAATGCGCATTTTTCAGGCCCCACCTGAAACCTACTGAACCAGAAACTCTTAAGTTTGGGGTTCAGCAGTTTGTTTCACCTAGGCCTGCAGGTGACTGTTTGCTAAACCAGAGGACTAGACCTTACCAATTAGCACTTGTCAAGTAATAAGGATCAGATGAGCTGGTCGATAGGTTTGGTCCAGGGGCTAAGTCCAGTCAACGTCACCTGAGACAGTGGAGAAAGGATGGCAGGAGGCGTGCCCAGTACAAGGCTGTTCGTCCAGAGACGTCAGTGTGTGTGTGTGGGAATTGAGTCTGTGTTGGCCTTGCCCAGGGTGGTGTTCCTCACTTGAAAGCCCTACTTGACAAAGACAGAGCCCAATCCACCCTTTTTAAAGTAAGGGCAACTCAAGAGCTCTTTCCCAGTGTGAGTGAGAACCAAAATACTAAACACCACTTGCGGTGGTTAGGTCGGGGGAAGGGGGAAGGGCACTGCAACCGGAGCTGCAGCGGCTGTATCGCCCCTACCAACATGGCTTCTGGAACCGCCCCCTTCCGGGCACCTGACTTCCGGAACTGATGACCCACCCGTTCCGGCCACCTGACTTCCGGAGAACCGCCCCTTCTGGACGTCACCTGATCCCCGTCGCTTAAAAACTGCCCACGCGTTCACCCAGGCACTGACTCACCTCCCTTCATCTTGGATTTGGTGAGCTCAGCCTGGGAGCGCAGAAATGAACCCACCTGCTTTAAATTTCCCGGTCTACCGTCCTTCTTTCTCACCCTTTCACCTCCTAAACCTTTCAGTGGCCTGGTCAAATTCTACTTCCTGAGCCCGGTGCTCAGAGGTCCTGACTCTCTGGGTTTGGGGCGAGCACAAGGAGACAGCAATTGAAACAGTCACCCAACGTGATTCTGACACAAGTGGTTTAGGAACAATACTCTGAAAAATGTTGTTTTTATGGGCTGTTGTGAGAGAAAACATGTGCTTTCAGAGCCCTGGTTCATCTTTAGACCATCCAGGGTCGTTTCTCACTGTCTGAGTAGCAGACCCAGGGCACTGGGTGCTAAGTCATTGGCCAGCCTCTTCCTCCCGATGTCAGCCTCCAAAGCACCGCTTTGTAGGTGGGAGAAGCTCTTTCTGTGACTGGCTTCCCCGGCCCTATCATTGCGCTACTGTCTGGCTTTAAAATGCCACTCCAACGCCTCCAACCTTGCCAAGGAAATTTTCCTATATGAAAACTTCAGTTGATTTCCCTGACACCAACCGCTCCTGGCTGGGTAAATGATAGGTGGCAGGAAGCAACCGGTTGAAAAGGCCCTTTCGGACAGAAATCCCAAACGCCGCAGATGTTTCGCCTCTAGGCGGCGCCAACCTTTTGGAAAACAAGGCTGTTTATGTAAGAGATTGATTGGCAGTCGGAGTGACTGGGTAAATGTCATTCTTTAAAAATAAAGACGAAACTCTCGGATAACTCAAACAGGGGCAAATTAAAAAGTAGAGTCAGACGTCTATTTCCTGAACACAATTCATCCGCTGTCTTTGGCGCTTCAAAATGATACCTTTTCTCCAAATGATAACTGGCACCCTCCCACTGGCTTTAGCTACGCAGTGACAAAACAACAGATCAAATTCACTCACTTTAGTGAAGAAGAAAATCCAGGCAGGACGAGCTGCATGTGACTCACGCACCTGGAGACAGAATTCTTTCTATGCAGCCAAATGTATATGTCAAGCCTCTAAAACATAGCTCAGGTGTTGGGTTTATCCCCCAAAATGTCTAGAGGAAGTTTTGTATGGAGGGTCTCCATCGTTTTAAAGATGATTAGTTTTCCTTGTGACCTCACCTGGAAGGTCCTTGAAATAACCATTTTCAATAGAGTTTTAAAGGTATGTTTATCGCACATAAAATGGTCTCGTTTTGAGGGTTTTGTATTTCTGGGGGCTAATGCAAGATCTCAAGCTTGCCTTCAAAATGGAATCACTTGGGAAACTTTTAATTTTTTTGATTATTTAAAAAAATATTTTGTATGTGGTGTGGTGGGGGTCTTTTCTTCTTGGAGTTCATGAGCCAGGAATTGAACCCCGTCTCTCACATGGTAGGCGACAGTTCTGCCACGGAACTACCTGTGCACCCCACTGGGGGAACTTTAAAAATCCCACAGCTGAGGCCCATGCTACACATTAATTAAGGAAGTCTCTTTAAAAGGTGGGACCCAGGAAATGTGCATTTCATTTAAGCTCCTGTATTAATTTCCTAGGGTTGCTTTAACAAATTATCTCAAATTTGGTGACTTAAAATAACACAATTTTATTTTCTCACAGTCCTGGAGGCTAGAAGTCTGAAATTAGGGTGCTACGCTCTCTTGGATAGCTTTAAAAAAAAATCTTTCATCTCCTCTTCTAGTTTCTGGTGGTGACCGGCAATCCTTGGCATCTCATGGCTTATAGCTGCATAACTCTAGCCTCTGCCTCCAACTTTGCACGGCCCTCTCTCCTATGTCTGTGTCTCTCCTTATAAGGTCACTGGCCATATTGGACTTAGGGCCACCCTACTCCAGTATGGCCTCATTTAACGAATTCTATCTGCAATGAGTCTATTTCCAAATATTTTGGAAGTACTGGTGGTTAGGACCTCAACTTGTCTTTTGAGGGGACACAACCCAACCGATAACAATTCCCTAAGTGATATAATGTGCATCCACCCTTTGCTTCCTTCACTTTCTTTTTTTTTTCTTTTTGTATGCTGTATTGCAAGGTTACATTTCATTATTTTTCCATGTGAGTATCCAGTTATTGCAGCACCATTTGTTGATTTTTTTTTGGGGGGGGGGGGTGTGCTGTGCATGGGCCGGAAATCGAACCTGGATCTCCTGCATGGCAAGTTAGAATTCTACCACTAACTACCCTTCCACCCCCAGTTCCTTCACTTCCTATTTGCAGCTCTTTTCTAGGGTTCAAACCCTAGTCTCTGGGGCTAGGGGCAGGAATCCATCTCTGGTATATATATAGTTTCTCCCAATTCTTCTTTTTCCTTGGGTCTATGTCCCAAACCTTTGGCAGACCCATCCCTAACAGGCCATCCCCGGTTTCATATCCCACACATGCCTGGACCTGTCTGAGAACCATTGGTGGCCATACCCTCAAGCCCAGGGTCTCACTACACAGTCCATGACTGGGAAATCTGAAGGGCACCTCAGAGAGTCTAGTAGGGTGATCCCAGATATCAGACTAGAGACTAATTCTTATCCTGAATAAACTTAATACAGGGAACTTGGTAAAATATGTATTTCTGGACTCAACTTCAGAAAATCTCATTCGGTAGGTCTGGAAAGCTGTGTTGAAGCTAGTTTTGGGAAAACTGATCTTTTCTATCACCTCGAGTTCATAGAGGGAACAGACTCTCAGAGGGGAATGTGACTGCTTCAAGGCCAGTTGGTCAGTCAGGAGAAGAGTTAGAATTAGAATTCAGGTGTCCTGACTCCTACAAAAAAGAAGTCATGTTGTGGACAAATCCAGTTTTTGTATTTCAAAAATTAGGAAAAATGTTATACCTAATGATTCCCGACATTACCAGTTAGACATTAGGAAAAGAGCAAAGCATCCCCGAAAGTCGGGTCTGGGTTCTAGCCCTTTCTTGGCCACACCTTGGCTGTGTGGTTTGGGACAAGTATTTTTGCTTCTCTCACCTCCAACTTCATCATTTTTCAAATGGGCCGACACTAATCTCAGAGGGTTTGTGAGGATGAAATGGTATGACGTATATAAGGGGCCTGGTAGAGAACCTGTACAGAGTACAAACTCAAAGCTGGTTGCTATAATTTCTATTATAATCATTATTATTGATGTTTAATCAGCATTTGTCTGCCTTTGTGATGTGGTAAAAAGGGAAAAGAATAATGGCCTGAGAGGGATTCACCATATTCTCTTAGCTTTGTGATGCCGGAGGCCTTTATCCAACTCTTTATGTCCAAACAAAAAGAACTGCAGGAGCCTGAAATTTGTTAGGTCTGTTTTTCAGATTATACGTGAAATACATAATTGTTATAGAGAATACAAATGTCCAGAATCATCAGAAAAGTCAGTCTTTTAACTCAAAAGTAGGGTCATACTGTAATATAATTTTATGTCTTTAAAAAATTACATTATATTATGACTACTTTCCCATCATTAATTTTTTTGGGGGGAGTGCATGATCCAGGAATCAAACTGGGGTCTCCTGCATGGAAGGCAAGCATTCTACCACTGAACCAATTAAATTTTTACTATGTCATTTTAATAGCTGTGCAATATCCAGTCCTATAGCTGCATTTATAATTAACCATTTTCTCATTGTTAGATATTTATATTGTTTCCATTTTAATTACAATTATTAATAGTTTGTAAATAAGTCTTTTTCTGAGTTTCTGACTATTTTCTCAGGACTGGAAACCACATTAAGAATTGCTGGGTTAAAGCATATGAGCTTTTAAAGATTTTTGCTATGTATTGCCAAATTACTTTCTGGAAAGTTGTGCCAATTTATGTGTGCATTAAGAGCAATCACATTCTCCAAAGAGAATATAAAAATGGCCAAAAAGCACATTTAAAAATGCTCAACATCATTAGTCTTTAGGGAAATGCAAATTGAAACCACAATGAAGTAAGACTTTATACCTTCCCTAGAATGGTTACTATTGAAAAACAAAATAGAAAATTGCAAATGTTGATGAGGATTCAGGGAAATGGGAACTCTGGTTCATTGCTGGTGAGTATGGAAGGTGGTGCCACCACTGTGGAAGCCAGTCCTGACAGTTCCTTGGAAAGTTAAGTATAGAATTGCCCTATGGCCCGGTAATCCCACCTCTAGGTATAGACCCAAAAGAATTGAAAGCAGGGACTCAGATCGACACTTGCAAACTGATGTTTATTGTGGCATTACTGAGCATTGCTAAAAGATGGAAGCAACCCAAGTGTCCATTAGCCAATGAACAGATAAACAAAATATGGTTTATACCTGCAGTGGGATATTACTCAGCCATAAAAGGAAGGAAGCCCTGATCCAAATGACAACATGGCTGACACCTGAAGACAACATGCTGAGTGAGAAGGGACAAATTTTGAATGATCTCACATAGATGAAATAATTGGAAGAAGCAAATACAGTTTACCAGGTGTCAGGGTAGAAGGAGGGAACTGGGAGTTGGTGCTTAATTGGTACAAAGTTTTAGTGATGGATGGAGGTGGCGGGAGCATCTTATATTGAAGAAGGTCCATAGGGCAGTTCAACACACACAGTGAATCTAACGGAAACTACAGGCTACAGTTAACTGGATAATTATAATCCTATTGTTTCATCAATTGAAACGAAAGTGCCACAGTAATGCAAAATGTTCATAAAAGGGAAAACTGTGTGTGGGGGGTATATGGGAATTCTGTTCTTTGCACACAATTTTTCTGTAAACCCACAACTGCTCTAATAATAAAAAAAAAGAGCAAATGTAACTGTCAACTTTGAATTGTGTCCCACCCCCCTGCCAATTCCATAGGTAGAAAGTAGTATCTCATTTTAGTGTGTTTAAAATATTTACTAATAATGCTGGATTTTTATATACTTTTAAGTCACTTTTATTTTGTCTGTTAATTTTTCTCTTGGAATTTAGTATTTTCCTTATCAGTTTGCAGAGGCCTTGGCCAAGGAGATCTCTAACAGGATAACAGCCATGGACACTACGTGGCAATGGAGAAGATTTATTTTGAACCCACATGAGATACTCCTTGGGGACTCCCACAGTTAGGGCAGGGAGAAGATTTTGCAGTGGGCTAGAGCCAGTGAAGTGTTGCATTTACTGCTCTTGTGACTCTACTTTAACACCCTCTTATGTGACCTGCGGATAACTAACAGATGGGGAAATGCAGGACCTGCCCAAGATGATACAGCCTGTCACCAGAGGTCTCCGGAGTCACCGCTTTCTGCTCTTTCTTGTACTTCTCATCATTACCAAGTAGATTTCTCCAAGTTAGCAAAAATTTACCGTAGGTTGGATCATAAGCTTGAATTTTTTGGAATTGGATACAAATATTGAGGCTGTGTGGAGCAAAGGGATCACTCAGCCCCTCAACTTGTCCTCGTAAATCTGGTTCCATGGGAAAGGGAGGGCCACATAACCTAAGGCATTTCAGAGAAGGGCAAGGACCCAGGGAAGAGCCAGTGAGTTCTAAGCCTTCTTGGAAGGGATGGTTGTGATGCCTTAGAGTCTCAGGAGTTCTTGGAAAGGTCAAGACCTCAACGAAGGTCCCATGAGCATTCTTGACTCAATCACAGGAAAGAATTCAAGGACTAGTCAGTCTGTACAGCCAAAGGTTTCATAAGCTTGATGATTCTGGAGAGCCCCAGGAGTTCTCTGCTGGATGCTGGAGAATTTGAGGACGACTCAGTGTGTACAGCCAAAGAATCCAAGGACTGGTCCGTGAGTACAGCCAAAAAACTTAATGTATAGCAAAAGTACATGCTCGCAGGGGGTGAGCGCAGGTGTTCTCCAAAGCAGAAAGTGCTCTGAGGTTGGGATTCCTGCATTATAAGGACTTGGAAGCACCCTTTTCCCTCTGGTTATGCTAATAAGGGATTGATGAGCTGCACTTTTCATTGGTTCTTTTCAGGCGCCAACCTGAATAAGGAACTTTGTTATGGGTCTTAGGGTCAAATCCCCCTCTCTCCTTTCCTATTTCACCTGCCTCAGTTCCCCCCAGGGCAGGTCTAAGTGAATCCTGATGTTCCAAGTTTAAAGTGAGCCACTAAGCAAGGTTGAAAGTACCCCCAGTTTAGCCCTGGGGTGCCTATGATCCTGCAAGTGAACTGTTGGGGGAAGCTGGCTCAATACCATCCCCAGGATTAGTGGGCGTTGAGGATGGACCCCAGAATCCTGGCTTTCTGCCTCTTTGTTTTCCCGTATTTGGAAGTTTTGTCTACACGGGAAAGTATGGAGTTGAGGTGACACTTCAGATGATTTGAGCAAAAACCCTCTGAGTGGAGTTGTCAGGTATTTTTATCTGTTAAATCCAGCAATGCTATGAACAACTGTGGATTTACTTTGACTGAAACATTGGGTTTAGCTGTCTACAACTAATTGATCAATTTCACAGGTTAATTGACGTAGGGTTTCATTTCACTTTGTGGTGTAGACTTTGATCATCACTGGAGCTATTTTCTGTTTCAATCATGGGACTGAGACTCTAAGTAAAACTATGTGGAAAGGGTCTCCATCCTGAGAGCTATTCTCGTTCTAGTTGTGAGTTGAAGGGAGTGGGCATGGCTGCCGTGGCTGGCCATGCTATTGAAGGTCAGAAGCAGCAGAGAGACCATGGTACAACCCCACCTCCTGCCCCCAATGTAAATGGCCTTCTGTAGCGTCTTTGTGCATGAGAATGAAGGCTTCTCTCTTAAAGGCAGTGATGTGGAAGAGGGAGTGAGAGCATGAAAGGAGAGGGCGGGTAGGCAGTGTGGTGACAGCAGCAGCTGGCTGCCTGCAGACCAGGCCCATCGCTCATTGGGTCAGGTTGGGATGTTTGGGGTTCACCAAGGTAACCTGTCGCCAGGATGACAGCAATAACTTCCACATGATCACGCTGGAACAAGTCCCCAGGAATTGCAAACAGGCTAGAGAAGTCCTTCCTCAAGTAGGCCTGCTGCTTCATGAGTGTGCATTTGTTCTGCAATCATTTCCTGAAGGATAGAGGGGACAGAGGGCCCATCCTTTCCTTCCACCAGCTGTTTTGCAATAGCCCCACCTCTTCTGCCCATCCACATACCCTGGAGCTGCTTGTTCCTGCTGTTGATTGTTTCAAGCTGGTTTTATTTTTTCTTTTTAATTTGTAGAGGGAGGGGATGTTGTGACCAGAAAGTTCCTTGAGAATCAGGTGGTTTCAGACATGCCAGGGACTCACCCTATTCAGACAATCTTTTATTTGTTCCCTCGACTCAGTTTCTTCACCTGTAAAATAATCAACTTTCACATCCCAAATCTGAGTGTTCTTACATGAGATCACACCGCACAGCCACACTGACTGTAACTGTTCATCTTGAGGGTCAATTTCAAAGCCCCTGAGTAATGAGACCAACATATTTTCTGCCTCATGAAGAGGTCACTTGTGTTTCTAAGTGCTTAAGTTAACAGGAGCCCTAGTTCTACCCTCTTTGTGGAAGTCATCAGAGCAGACACAGTGGCAGCATTTCAGGAATTTGAGGAAGCCAAGAGGATTCCCAAAGCAAAAGTCTTTTTCCTGGTGTTGCCTGAAATTCCACCTTTCTATAAAGCATTATTTGAACCTTCATAATAATATAATTTCTCTTGGGAGGATAACACTAATCTGCTGTCATACCTGGAAGTGATGGGGAATCAAAACATGAGGTGGAAAGGTGGCCCATCTCACCCATACAGTTATGCCTAGAAGGGCCCCTCGCAACGTTCTGAGGGACGTTATTAGACATTACTTGGATAAAGAGTCCCCTGGCTGAATATGTTTGGGAGACATTGGGTTAAATCAAGTTGAACAGTCTCTTTTCTGAAAATCTTGTTCTTGTCAGAGCTTTTAATATTTAAATGTACAACACAAATTTCCTTTGTAAGTAATATTTCTCTAGCTTATTTGCCCAAGAAACCCTCTGCCCCTTCTCCCCCTGCAGAGCAGGGGCTCTATTGTTCAGTGACTCTAATTTGGGAAACTAGCCCAGAGTAACATTGAAAGGTCATCAAGCAAGATCTTGTTCTGTCACTCTTAATTGCTCAGTAGACTAGAAATCTCTTCTTGAGACCTTCAAGATCATATTATTGCCTGCTTCTTTTTCTTTATTTTAAAGCAAGTAGAAAAGAAATGTATTAAGGACATATGCAGAGAAAGGAGCATGCAGGCACTCTTGTAAATAAAGAAAGAAGGAGGGTGAGAGACAATAGGCAATGTGGGGCCATTTGCTTTTATAGATAAGTTTTTCATATTCCCTCTCCTCTTTTTGTTTGGTTTCTTTCTTTTAACCTCCACTTTACCCAGTATTGCCTGATTCTTAAGCAAATAAAAGCCAATTTTTAAAAAAGGCTTAGTTTTTTATTTGTAAAATGTAAAAACCTGTCTCATAAGTTTGTTCTGAGGATTGAAGGAGATAGCCCAGATAAAGCAACTGCCACAGAGAAGGCACTCAATGCTATGAAAATGAACAAGGAGTCAAAAACACTAACATTGAGCCAAGAGTCTTTTGATAGTCACAGCAATAAAGATTTTAAACAATACACAATATATTACCAATGCCAGAAATATCGATACCACCATGTTCAGAATACATAGTATCTAGCACCTAGTTTAACACATTTACTGATGGATGGATGGTTAGATGAATGCATAAATCTACATGTTCTAGTTTGTAAGTTGCCAGAATACGATATACCAGAAATGGAATGACTTTTAAAAAGGGGAATTTATTAAGTTGCTAGTTTACTTTTCTAAGGCTGTGAAAATGTCCAGATTAAAGCGAGGCTATAAAAATGTCCAATCTAAGGCATCGGGGAAAGATACCTTGGTTCAAGAAGGCCAATGAAGTTCAGGGTTTCTTTCTCAACTGGAAAGGCACATGGCAAACATGGTGACATCTGCTAGGTTTCTCTCCAGGCTTCTTGTTTCATGAAGCTCCACTGGGGGTGTTTTCCTTCTTCATCTCCAAAGTTCTCTGGCTGCATGGGCTCTTGTGGTTCTCATGGCTCCCTTGCTTTTTCCGAAATGTTTCCTCTTTTAAAGGATTCCAGTGAACTAATCAAGACCCACCTGGAATGGGTAGAGTCACATCTCCCTCTAATCAGACATTAATAGCCACAATTGGGTGAGTCGCATCTTCCTGGAGATAATCCAATCAAGATTTCGATCTACAGTGCTGAATAGGGAGTAAAAGAAATGGCTGCTTCCACAAAATGGATCATGATTGAAACATGGTTTTTCTAGGGTAAACCAGCACACTACTTCTATACCATTGCAATAGGGACCATGTGAGGCTGACTGCTGCATTAGTACATTAGTTAAAATGGCTCAACAATCTCATGTAACGAGCTGGAGGTAGGCAGGCAATCTGGGGCAGGTAGATAGGTCTCTACCCTGAGAAGTTATCCAGAGACCCAGGTGGGCTGGTCTGCTCTACAACTCTCATCATGAGACTTCCATCCTGGATGCAAGGCTGCCACAGTTACCACCGATCTTCACCTGGCTATTTCCCATTCATCCTTCAGATCTTCAGATTTTCCAAACTTTGGGAAACCTTCCCTAACCCCCAAGTGCATGTTCAGTGCCTGTCTTCTGTGTCTCCATGGCACCCCACATTTCCTGCATCTTAACCTTATCGCAATCTATCATAATTGTGTAATTGGGGTGGGATTTACCACTGACCCCTCCCCCCGAGGTGTAGACTTGGGGATATTTTCCTGCTACTCCATCACTCCTCTGTTTTAAGGGACGAATGAATATCTGCCTGCTTCTAGTTTGTAAGCTGCCAGAACAGATTATACCAGAAATGGAATGACTTTTAAAGAGGGGAATTTATTAAGTTGCTAGTTTACATTTCTAAGGCTGTGAAAATGTCCAAATTAAAGTGAGGCTATAAAAATGTCCAATTTAAGGCATTGAGGAAAGATACCTTCGTTCAAGAAGGCCGATGAAGTTCAAGGTTTCTTTCTCAACTGGAAAGGCACATGGCGAACATGGTAACATCTGCTAGCTTCCTCTCCAAGTTTCTTGTTTCATGAAGCTCCGCTGGGGGTGTTTTCCTTCTTTATCTCCAAAGTTCTCTGGCTGCATGGGCTCTTGTAGTTCTCTTGGCTCCCTTGCTTTTTGCAAAATGTTTCCTCTTTTAAAGGGCAGTTCAAAGAGGAGGAAGAGAAATTCAGTAGTGGTGGCCTGGGTTGTCCAAGGCCAGGTGGGCATGCTTTTACTCTAGTCTTTGGGTGACATACATGTGGCAGTCAGTAAAGAGTCCTAACCACACGGCAACAGGAAGAACAGCTAGCATGAGCCCTCAGCACAAATGACATACAGCACCCACTTGAATGGCAACAGGGGATCTGCAGGCATTGGCTTAGCTGCTTGTGCCTGTGGTGGATGATTCTGAAAAGTCTCTTGGCGTTGGCTGTACTTTCTCTAAGTTATCCCATCAGGTCTAGTTCCTCTTCTTAGGAAGCTCGCACCACTTCTCAGGTATCTTCTTCTTCTTCATCTCTGGCTCTCCTCCCAGCCCAGGTAAAGATCATTTAGTTTCCCCTGGATCTTAGACAGGATATTTCTCTGTTCAATAAACTGTCAACATCTAAATTCTATACTAATGGTTTTCAAAGTGTGGTCCCTGGATAAGACCATCATCATCACCTGGGAGCCTGTTACAAATGCAAATTCTCAGGGCCTGCTCCAGACCCACTGAAACAGAAACTCTGGGAGGGTCCCAGAAATTCATGTTTTGTTACAGGCCCTCCAGGCAATTCTGATGCACACCAAAGTTGCAGAAGGACTGGTCTATACTTTGCTGTCTTCGAGACCCCGCCTCTTGATTTTCAAAACTCTCTTCTGATGGCAAAATCCAGGCATCACAAATCAACGGATTTGGTTTTCAAAACTGTTGTTTCTGGGCAGGCCGCGGTGGCTCAGCGGGCAAGAGTGCTTGCCTGCCATGCCGGAGGACCCCGGTTCGATTCCCGGCCCCAGCCCATGTAAAAAACAAACAAACAAACAAAATATAATAAAATAAAGATGTTTCCCTTCCTTCCTTCCATCCTTCCTTCCTTCTCTGTCTTTCTTTCTTTAAAAAAAAAAAAAAAAAAAAAAAAAAAAAACTGTTGTTTCTGATGTGGGCTTTAGGAGCCTATGCTGGATGTCAAAAAATGAATTTTGACCGTTAAGTCTATTAGCATTTCTGCTTGAATAATCCTGTTTTCATCAAGGATATTGAAAACCTCTGGCTAGGGAAGGGTTCTGTTCAAGGAAGTATGGAACGTAAGACCACAGAAATTAATATTTTAACATACTATTTCATGACATTCACTTATCCATCCATATCCCCATCTATACTATAAGCTCTCTGAGAGCAAGGACTCTCTCTGGTCTTTATTACCAGGCCTAGCTGTGGGCTAGGTAATAGACAGATGAAAAAAATGAATAAATCATAAGTAGTGAGTTCCTCATCACTTGAAGTGTTTAAGCAGATGTTAGATGCCTACTGGCGGGGATATAATGGAGGAGGTTCCTATATCAGATGGGTAGTTGGACTAGATGGATTTTATAGTTTCCTCCCATCTTGGAATGCTGTTATTCTTTCACTTAGGATCCCGCAGAGCCAGAGGATGGGATTATACAGTACTTAGCACAGTGTCTAAACATTCTTATTGGTGAATGTTTTATAGCATATTGACTTCTCCAATGAGGGATGGGCCCCCAGAAGTCACTGAGTTCCAGGAAATAATGTGGTACTTAGAATATCTATTGGGAAACATTATATCATTCAGAAGTATCTTTCTATAGCTGTCTGTAAATTTGGAGAATTTCCCTGACTTCAATATCAGAACATTGATATCAGGAACAAGCTGAAAGGGAAAAGTCTAAAACCCTTAAAAGAAAAAAAAAAAAAAGGAACTGCAAACACAAGAACAAAGACACCCCTGGCTGGTTTTGGAGTCATGGACCTACCTATAAAAAACCAGAGAGCCTTAGGTTTGCATTCAAGGAAACTGAGGCTCAAAGAGGTACAAACCCCTTCAAACTTGCAGAGCTGTTCAAATAGGCAAAATTTGGAATGAATAAAAAAGGTTTGGGCCATTTCATTAAATGTTAATACTATTGTCTGGCAATAAGGCAACATTTGAGAGAATCTTATTTATCATCCTAGATCTTTTTTTTTCAAATGCTGTTTTAAATAAATGCCTATATCCCCTTGGTCTCTATTTGAAGTCTCTCAGCCACTGAAACTTTATTTCATTTCATTTCTCTCCCCTTTCTGGTCAAGAAGTCTTTCTCAACCCCATAATACCAGGGCCAGGCTCATTCCCAGGAGTCATGTTCCACGTTGCCAGGGAGATTTACACCCCTGGGTGTCATGTTCCATGTAAGGGGGAGGACTAGCGAACTTTTATTGGAGTCTGACCATATTGCAGGCACTGTTCTAAGTGCTGCATGTGTCTCAGTGCTCTCAATTCTCACAGAAATTTGTGTGATAGGGACAAATTGTCATCCCCATTTTACAGCTGAGAACACTGAGGCCCAGAAAGTTTAGGAAGCTTATCCAAGGTTACACAGCTATAGATTCCAGCCCTGGCCACACGGCTTCAGCCGTATTCCCCATCATTGCTTCTTTTTTTTTTTAACATGGGCGGGCACCAGGACTCGAACCCGGGTCCTCTGGCATGGCAGGCGAGCATGCCCGCCCCCATCATTGCTTCTTAATATACATGACTGTGGTTGGTTTCAGGAGTCTGGAGGGTTCATCTTTTTTGGAACCCAGGACTTGCTCTTCTAGGTTCCCCTCTTTATGCGGCCTGAACCCTTGTTTGTGGGATCCATTGTCAGTAGACCAGGGTTTGGGGCAGACCCTCAGTTTACCTGTCCACATAAGTGAGAAGATGGGAGGCAAATTGGCAGGGTAAGGCTTCCTGGGTTCCACCCAGTGCCCCTGTTCTGCTGTGACTCTTTGAGGCCCCCATACATCTACCTGCTGCTAGTTCGTGGGTAGAATGTGTTCCTGTCCTCTCTTCCAGCTGGAATCCCAGGTGGAGCTGTGGCCAAGTCACTGTTAAGGGGTCAGGATGTAATTCAAGCTGTCTATAGTCCCCAGGGGAGGCCTGGAGAGATCTTTCTTCTCTTGCTTCTTCCCTCTTAAACTTGAAGGGGTGAGTCAGTCTCTGGTCTGGGCAGCCCCTAGAGGGATGTGATTTACTGGCATGTCAGTCTGGGAGTAGCAACATCCAAGGCCCATCACTGGCGCACAGGACCAGGAGACCCATCTGTGCGCTGGGCCACATGAACATCGTGTTGATAACAGAGAGGAATGGGGGAAAGTGGACAACCTCAGACATGCCTCCAGCATGTGTTGCACATATGGAGGTTATTTGCCATCCTATTTTCCTTTTGTCCAAATTCCTTCTGAATGGCCCAGGTGTGTGATGTGCTTTCAGTGGAATCGACCTCGAACAGTTCAACATGAAACACTTGATTCCATTCGGCTTCAGTTCCCGGGTGTGCCATGGAGGAGTGATAAGAGCGAAGAGGTTAGGCTCAGGTCAGGGGAGCCGAGTCTTGCTTGAAAGTTACATGCTCCATGGGACTGCTGCTTATGAACTCCAAAGGCACCATTTCCAACAAGGACAAAGTGAATGACCCCCCCGGAGGTGTGCAGTATGGTAACAATGGCTTGGCCCCTTCTATCCAGGTTCATAAAGCAGAAAACTCGGAGGTATTTGTGACCCCTCCTCCTCGCTCATCCTTCATGCCCAATTCATCTCAAAGTCCTGCCTGTTAACCCCCTAAATCCTCTTCAGTCTGCTTCTTCTCTTTATCTCCTCCAGCATTTCTCTAGTTCCAGCTTCCTTTGTCTCTCACTCCGACTACTGGAGAAGTCTCCTCACTGATTTCTCCCCCATCTCTTTGGACCCTTCTTTTCAAAATATAAATCTGATAAGATCACTCAAACCTCCTCCCAGCTTCCTCCCCACCCTCCTTTATCTCCCAAACACTACTCTAATGATTCCTCTAGTTCTTAGGATAAAGACAAGAGGTTGAACTTGGCTCCAGGCCCAGGTAATCTACTCTCTGCCCGCCTCTCCAGAATCATTTGGCTCCCTTTGCTTCATCTCTCTGGCCTTTTGTTCAGGTCCTTGAAACATGCTGTTCCCTCTGTCTAGGACACTCCCTTCTCACCCACATCCTCATGGCATCATTAACTCTCACTCATTCTTCACTCTCAGCTCTTGTGCTACTTCCTCATCTGACCTCATACATGCAGGTCAATTGTAACCTCTGTTTTGGGGATTATTTGTTTAATGGCTGTCTCTCCCATATGACTCTAAGCTGTATATCTTTTTCAGTTCTGTACCCCCAGTGTCAGCACAGGTACTCAATAAATATTTGTTGCTGCTCAGGGAATAAATAGCTTTGCTGTTTGGTGGGGAGAAGGGGAAAACTTAGAGCCATGAGAGGATGGCCATAGACACACCACCCCAGCTCCAGCCCCTACATCCCACCAAACCCATCCCCAAATCTTCCTCCTTTGCAGGTGTTTCCAGACTGAGTACATTTATAAGTCTCTCTTGTTCATTGCCCTCCCTGCACTTACAGACTCAGTTTATAAGAACATGCTCTAAATGTGAGATCAAAGGATGATCTTGCTCTCATCTTGGTGTAACAGAGAAAACTGAGTGTTTTCTTCCTTCCAACAAGTATCTACTAAGCCTTTCACACAGCTGGTTCCAAGTTAGACATTCCTTCTTCTGAGAAACTAAACAAACATAGGGAAAGTTCATGCCCTGAAGGAGCCTACACTTGGATGAGTCTCTGTGGATCATCAGATGCTTTGTTGTGGCTTCAAATTTAATCAAAATTCAGAGAGAGGAGATCAATGTGGACCCAAGTGTCAGAGAAGGTGCATTAGTTTCCTATTGCTGTAACAAATTATCACAAACCCAATGTCTTAAAACAACACAAATTTATTCTCTTATAGTTCTGGAGGTTAGAAAATCAAAATTAGATCCACTGGATTGAAGTCAAGGTATTGGCAGAATGGGTTCCTTCTGGAGACTCTCATGGGAGAACCCATTTTCTTGCCTTTTTGGCTTCTAATGACTGCCTGCATTCCTTTGCTTGTGCTGCTTCCTCCATCTTGAAAGCACATCACCCCAGTGACTGCTTCTGTTACCACTTCATCTCTTCTGAATCTGCGTCCCTCTTATAGTGATCCTGTGATTATACTGGACTCACCACATAACCCAGGATAATCTCTCCATTTCAAGATCTTTGACTTAATCATATCTGCAAAGTTCCTTTTCCCACATAAGGCAGCGTTCACATGCTTAGGGGATTAGAACATATTTGGGAGACTTCTTGGAGAAGTATGTCAGCTGGCCTTAACTGAGAAGGGCAGGGAAGGAGAGGTGGGTGGGAATGATATTCTAGGGAGCAGGGTGATGTGTGCTGTGCAGTCTGCCCCCAACTTGATGGTAAGCTTTGCAAAATCATCTTTCTCTTGTGTATGATTCAGAAAGCATTTATCCAAGACCCACTCTGAGTCTGGAATCTTCCCATGGCACTTATTTGAATATTCTGTCTTCTGACCAGTGTGCAAATTCTGGGATCTGGAAGCACAGCAGCAATGGAGAACATTGGCAGGGCTCATAGGTCCTTAAAAACTTCATTCACTTGTCAGCATTAACTGAACACTCTGAAGGTATTATATTAGAGTTTGTGGATACAGATAAAGAGACTGAGCCTTTGCACTCAGAGTATCTTCTTTATTACTCAAGCTTCATACCATAAACAGGATTACTTTTATAGTTGATAAAAGTAAAAACAAAACATGGTATTTACTTTAAAGAAAAAAAATAGCATAAAGGAGTTGATTCTGGTGAATCAATAGGTGAATTTGAGTCTGAAGTGTGTCTTGTCTGATTCCAGTACTGATGAGGGTTAAAGAAGGTAAATGGAAGCATCCTTTGTGCTGAAGGCAATTAGCAGAAATGTAGATTTTTGCAGGAATGGAATAGATATCAGGATAATGAAGAGAGGTGAGAAGGTTAAGTGGGGGATGGTTTTGAGGGAAGTGGGTTTAGTAGAAATTCCTAGCAGGCTCTGAAAGCCAGTCACAATGCTGATTTAAATATGAACTGTATGTTGTTTCTTAAATTTTTATTTTTTCATGTTTGCCCAAATGTTATGCCCTAGCACATTTCTCAGAGTTCTAGTCACCACGTTAGGGGGTCCTCTACTCTTTAAAGTGGTTTCAAGGGAACTTGTCACTCATCAAGAACATGCAAACAGCCCCAGAATAGGTCCTGTGCTAGCCTCAAAAGGAAAACAATAAAGGAGAAAAATGTGATTGGGTTTGCAGTTTAGAAAGCTCAGATTTATACATTTAAAGGTAGAGTGCATGCTGAAGAGTTTGGGCTTTGCAATCATATTTGTTGGGTTCACATCCCAGCTAGAGAGGACTTATCAGCTGTAAGGCCCAGACAAGCAATGAATTTCTCAGTGACTCCATTGTCTCATCTATAAAAGGAAGATAAAAATAACACAGACAACATCAGGCTGTTGTTGAGGATTAAAGTATCTAATATAATCCGGCGCATAGTAAATTCTCAATAAATGTTAACTACCTACCATTCAGTGCATAAAGATACAATCTAATATTGTAGAAATACATTTTTTAGTCTTTAAAACAAGGTAAGAGAAAAATGATGACCAAAGTTGATTTTTTTTAGCAACTTGAAACAAACCACCCAAAGCCAAAACAAATTTAAGTGACTCACAGAAAATAGTACAAAACAAATCAAGTGACTTACAGAAAATGGTGCTCACTGAGTCATTGGCAGGCTTCCTGCTTCCTTGCATTTTCCTTAGCAATTACTTGAATCCTGGAGTATGTGTTCAGATTGACCTCAGTCTTTTTTTTTTTTTTAAAGAGAGAGGGAGGAAAGGAAGGAAAGACAGAGAAGGAAAGAAGGGAGGAAGAAAGGGAAACATTTTTAAACATTTTCTTGTTTTATTATATTTTGTTTGTTTGTTTGTTTTTTACATGGGCTGGGGCCGGGAATCGAACCGGGGTCCTCCGGCACGGCAGGCAAGCACTCTTGCCCGCTGAGCCACCGCGGCCCGCCCGACCTCAGTCTTTTTATGAGAAGAGATTTCAGAATCTAAATTTGGCTGCCAAATTTAAGTGTTAAAGGAGGGAAAAGAAATTGAAAACCATGAGAAAGAATATTAATCATAATATAATGGTCTTAAGGTGACTAACATTTGTTTTGCCCCTTATAGTTGACAAAGAGCTGTTTTACCTGTTTTGTTTTACATGGTTTTCAAAATAATCCTGTGATGTAGGAAGGGTGGGTGTTATTATTATTATTATTATTATTAATATTCCCATTTTACTGATGAAAATATTGAGGCTGAAAAAGTTTGAATAACCCTGAGGTCAGTAGCTGGTAAGCTACTGGTTTATGACTCCACATCTGTGTTTTCAGAAATAATTTAGCATTCTATGCTGCCAACATCATTATGAAGTAATTTTAAAAAGAACACACACACATATAGTTTAGGTAGCCAAATTCGTGTTGTCTTTCAGAGGTCACTAGGGTGCTGTGTGCTTAGGTGTTGTGCAAAACTGTGGCTGTTGTGGAAGCATTTTCAGAATTATTTTCAAATTATCACACACATACATTCATTGCTTTTGAATTCCCTCTCATTGTTGATCCAAAATGCCCAGTTATTTACCAGACTTAGTTCCGAGTGACTTCTGCCACTTTCAAAACGCAAATCTGCCCTGTTTTAGATGAGCCTTGTGATCAATGAGGATATTCAAGGAAAACCCCCAAGGCTCCAATGATACATCCAAAAGGATTTGACCCAGAGTAACTTCATTGGAAAGTATTGGAATATATGTGTCACTTCCTCAGGGACTAATTTGAAGGTCATCCCTGATTTGCGTGTGAAAGTTCTGACATGTTTGCTTAACCATGAGGACCATATTACTTTAGAGTTGTGGATTTAGGGGATCATTAAATCGCACCCTTTCTTCCCTGCCCAAGTTCAGCAACAGTTGAGGAATAAGAAAGGGGAAGCAGACGGAGATCAAAGTGTAAGCTTTATTGCTGATACGCTGAGGGTATCAGTGATACTGGCGTAAGGGTTGTTGCCAACAATCCAGCCTCACGTTAGAGAGCTTCACCCTCCAGTTACAGGCAGCTCTGGACCACCACAGCCCTTACCCCTACCCCAGGGCAATGTCTGTCTCAGTGAGCACAGCATGTGGAAGGGCAGAGAGGGATGTTTGAATCCTGAGGGTTAGAGAAGATGAGGGAGAGAAGGTTGAACTACCATGATTACTTTCTAACCCAAACTCACTAATCTGAGAAGTCACTCCTCTCTCCAAGGGAAAAAGTGAGTAGGGTTGGGGGCATACCAGGGACACTTGGGGTAAGTGGAAAGGGGATTTCCCTCTAGCATGTTTTCAGGTATTTATCTTTTTTTTTTTTTTTTTCTGCCTAGGTAGGTACCGGGATATGAACCCAGGTCTCTGGCATGGCAGGTGAGAATTCTGCCACTGAGCCACTGTCACACTGCCTAAGTATTTATTTATTTTAATTAACTGTGAACATTTCCAAGAGTTAGATCCTGTCATTTCAATATAACAGATGAAGTAGCTGGAATAAAAATAACTCCCTAAGGTCACACAGTGGTGGAAAGGATTTGAACTCGGATCTAACTACAACACTTGTATTTGTTCTAATATATCAAGAATAATTTTTTTATCACTTAGTCAAGATTTATTTCAATGCCTAAAAAAACCCAGACTAATCAAAATGGTGCAACTGTAATTTCTTAGATATATACATATTCATATAAAACTTTTGAAAATGTTGACACTATTATCTAACTTCTAAACAGCTCCTATCAGATTTTCACAGGCAATAGCTATTTAAAAAATTCAAGGCAACAATAAAGTATCAAAGAATTTTTATATACTTATGAGGACGTAACTAGCAGCACGCTAGCCAAAGAAAACAAACACAAATCTGTTTTTGCACTTTTCATATTTGTTTAACACTGTTTTATAAAAGCACTGATAATTGAGGGATCTTTTGTTCCAGTATTTTATTTTTAGCATTAAATTAATTTTCTAAATATCTTTATAAAGAAATGAAAACTGCCACAAACTTCTTGGTTTGCCACAAAGTCATACACCATAAAGTAAAATACAACCAATTGAATTTATCCATTTTTTCCTAACCCAATGTGATTTTTAGATGTTTTTTATATATACTTTATTCTAATTCATTTATGCAGACTAGGGAAAACTGATTTATAATGAAATGTTTTCATCTTTAAAATTACCTTCTATATATTGCCACTCCTTTCCAGAAAATCCAGTGCAAATGTGAACAATTACGCAATGTACTATTTCAGGGGCCCAAACCAATCTATAACCTTAATGTCCCAAATATCAGTTTCAAATTTCTGCCAATATAAAAGAAAGACTCAAATGGCCAAAAATCACATGGTAAGCAAGAACGAAAATACAAAAATAAAAATGCTTGAACTTGAACTTCATTATTTATTCTTTTCCTCCAAGCTACAAGCATTCTTTGGACTGGCATTAAACATATATGACTACAGAGTTTAGACTTTCTCAGTAACATAATTATATGAAAAATAACTTTCAAGTTTTTTCATGGTAATTGGCTCTTAAATATTTTCAGGGGTGGGGAAACCCCAAGCATTTTGTGTTCCTTAAGAAACTAGAATATATAAATGAACTGCTATATAGTCAATTAATTTTGAAGAAATCTAAAGCAATTTTTTTTCCCTAAAAGTGCAATGCAGATATGCATGGCCCTCACTATTCATATAGTAAAAGCATGGAATGGTAAAGACAGATTCAATCTCCTGTACATATACAGTTGTAAGCTATTATATATGAAACGAAACAACAAAAACCTCGATACTGACAAACATTTAAAGGAAAAAAAGAACTAATCAAGAAAAATGCTGAATACCTTCCATTAAAAAAGGAAGAAAAGTGTTATCCAAAACAAAAATGAGAGCTACAGATTTGAAAACACTCATTTTTTTCTGTTTTGAAATACAAACAAAAAAAATTGGTGGAAGGAGGGAGTCAAGATCGTTTAGAATTGAGGCAAGTCTATATAAAAATGGAACAGAGTACAATGATTCCACCTAATGAATGAAATGACTGAAATGAAATTTCACAAGTCTGCAGGGCTATAACAAAATATATAAATGCAAAATAATCAATGCACAGTATAAGAAATACAAAGTCTGGATTTTCCCTCTTAGGTTTATAATACACTATCAAACCTCTGTTAATGCATTTATTTCTACAAGCCTTCTCTGTTTAGCAGCACATACTATACAAGTACATACATACTGGTATTTTACCATGACAATCATACATCCCATCTCAAACTACTGATATGCCTTTCACCCTCATTTACATATGTTTTATTTCCATCATAAGAAACCTAAGACCTTCTAATAGTACATTTTAGAAAGATTTGAAAGAGTTTTTAATCAACATATTACATAAAAAAGAACCTTGATTTTTAAATGAATCTTTTTAGTACCATGGCATGATGGGTTTAATTGAACAGTTGAAGCATAAATACAGTAATTATATTGTACTGTTTAAGCGACTTTGGAGCTATAGGAAAATGACTGATTTTGAAAATACAGCCAACATGAAACTGTGTAGTCATGAGCAGTGAAATCCTAGAAAACACTGAATGAATAAATAAGATGATTTCTCAGCAGTGGCCATTCATTATTTTACTTTTAGGAACCTGGAAGAACTTGTCTTCTTTGAGTTGCAAATGTTCTGGTAATTCCAGTCACTTCTTAGTTTCTTCAATATCATCTTGAATGGCTGAAATAGGTGACTCTAAAGAACCAAAATTCTTTTCTGGTCTTAGGTGGCCAAGCGTTGAGGGTTTCCCTCATAGATGCCGCGGTTGATGATGTGCACAAAATGCGTTTCCATAGACTTTTTCTTATTGATCTGTAGTATGGGTTCCATGCTGCACCCACCACCATCCTATGGACGTCTCTACCTCCAGCACTGGCCCAGAATAAATGCCAGTGGATATAGAGCAGCTGGAAAATTATCCACTACTTGTTCAGGAAAGTTATCAGTGGGGATGCCCAGCTGCTTGGAGCTGTGATTGAAGTCCCGCACCACCTGGCGGTGGCGGCTGAAGTAGGGCAGGGGCCCCATGAGGCTGCACGCGGGGTCACGGTCCAGGAGGTGTCAGCACCCTCTGGGACCAGCCAGGGAGCACAAGCTTTGACCAAGTGCTGCGGCGGGTCCCTCCCGCCACTGACCCAACAGAAGCTACTAGGTGAATAGGAGGTTGCCTCTCAGCGCCCCCGGAGCAGCAGCAACGGCGGCAGCAACCAAGAAAAATTTTTTATGCTACACCAGTGGGCACTGTGTAAGGTAGAGTAGCAATGGCCGAGAGATCATTGCACCTGGGAAATCAGGGAGGGCTTTTTGGAGAAAGTGGGATTTGAAGTGAACTTCGGGTAGAATTTAAAAACTCAGTGATGAACAAAGGACTTTCTGGGAAGACCCAACAGCTTAAGCCAAAGGTATGTTGACGTAAAACGATCATAGTTTGGGTAACAGGAAGAAATGCACTTTTTAAAGTATGAGTTGTGTATGTGGGAGTCATTGAAAATAAGGTTGGGATGGTATACTGAGGTAGGCACTATTCCACATGCATGCACCCGGAAACCATTTGAGAGTAAGTTGTAGACATTGTGACCCCTGTTGCTTCAGCATGCATCCCCTTAGGACAATGATGTCCTCTTATGTCACCACAATATAATGATCAAATTCAGGGTGATTTAATACTCTTATCTAATATATAGTTTACCTTAAATTTTGCTATTTTGTTTTTTCTGATCCAGGACCCAGTCCAAATCACCCAATGCATTTGGTTGTTGTGCACATTTAGTCTGGTAGTTTCTCATTTTTCCTTGTCTTTCGTGATGCTGACATTTTTGAAGAGCTAGCTGTTTTATAGACTGTCCTCCAGTTTGAGTTTGCCTGATGGTTTCCTCCTGATTAGATTCAGGTTACACATTTTTGTTAGGAATACTGTGTAAGTGTTGCTGTGTCCTTGGTGTGTCACCCCAGGAGGCATGCGATGTCACCTTGATCATTTAGTAAAGCTGTGTCTGCCTCATCGTTGCACTGTATGGGTACTTCTCTCTTTCGTAATCTGCAGGTAATCCGTGGGGAGATATTTTGAGACTCTGTAAATATCCTGTTCACTAATAAATTTGCACCAATGGTTTTAGCATTTGTGCTGGTTTGAATCTGGGGTGGACCCCAGAAAAGCCATGTCCTTTAATCCTCATCCTATATTGCTGGCTGGGAACGTTTTGATTGTTCCCATGGAGATATGACCCACCCAGTTGTGGGTGGTAACTTTTGATTAGATGGTTTCCATGGAGTTGTGACTCTACCCATTCTAGGTGAGCCTTGATTAGTTTACTGGAATCCTTTAAAAGAGGAAGCATTTTGGAGAGCGAGAGCGAGCAACAACCACCACGAGAGCCCGCACAGCCAGAGACCTTTGGAGATAAAGAAGGAAAACATGCCTGGAGGAGCTTCATGAAATAAGAAGCCTGGAGAGAAAGCTAGCAGATGTCACCATGTTCGCCATGTGCCTGTCCAGTTGAGAGGGAAACCCTGAACATTATCAGTCTTCTTGAACCAAGGTATCTTTCCCTGGATGCCTTAGATTGAACATTTCTATAGCTTTGCTTTTTTTTTTCCCCCTCTATAATTCTATAGCCTTGCTTTAATAGGGACATTTTCACAGCCTTACAATTATAAACTGTCAACTTAATAAATTCCCCCTTTTAAAAAGGCATTCCCTTTCTGGTAGAACAGCATTCATTGAAGATTCTTGTCTGAATCTATTATTACAACAGAGGTTGCAAATTTGTGTTTTTTTATGCTAACATTTCATTTACATTTGTTAGCATTCCACTGTAAAGAAAAGCACCTCTTCTCCTTTTGTTTATTTACATTTCTTGTATCTGTATAGATGCCTAGATTTTTAAAACCCAAAGTTTTATAATCCATTGCTGTAATTTTGATGCTAAAAATGCTCACAATCAGTCAGTAGGAGCCCCTTCAAGCTGGCTAAGTTCTTTGGACCTATCTCCATCATTTTTGAGGACTTACTTTCTGGCACTGTAAGATACTTTGGGTTCACTGTGCATTTATCTGTCCTAGCGCTGGAATCAGCAATTTACCCAAAGATCCTTGCTTCCTTTTGCTGGGGAAGCATTTTTAAACTATAATCTGGGCAGTAGGTGTGCTCCTTGGTGCTGGGATGACACTGATTCTATGTACTTTCAGAGGAGAGAACTAGGAGATACGGATTTTTAAAAAATCATGGGTTCATACTGATGTCCCTAATTCCGATAAAACGCCAGAGGGTTCTTCCTCACCTTCCCCCATTCCATAGTTTTTCTCTCCTGTCCCATGCAAGTACCCTGGTTCCCAAGAACATCAATATATTTATTAATTTAAAGCCTAAGTTTTAAAGCAGGAGATTCTTTCTCTCTTGTTCCATTCCCAATTGCTGGGATTATTTTGATGATTCTCAGTTTCTAGAGATTTTCCTAGACAATTTTCGATCATTATAAGAATATTCAGGTTTTTCTAACATATCTTTGCTGAGATTTCACCAGGTAGAAGCACTATATTAATATTATTTATCATTAGTTACATGAGGAACAATTCCCTTGCTCAAGGCAAGGCTGAAATGGAGATTGCTAATAATAACTTCCATTGGTTTGGCATTTTACAGTTTACAAAGTACTTCTTTGCACTTACTTTTTTGTTTACTCTTAATGGTTTGTAGGTCCTGTACAAAATAAACTATAAATGAACCCAGAGCTTCAAGAATGTTTCACATAGTAGGCACTCAAATAATACCTGCTGATTTTTAAAAAGATACATTTAGAATCTAGTTTTGTGTACAAGCAGATATATAAAAGCATGGATAGTTCTAAACAATTGATTACATTTTGTAGGAATTTTGTGCTTTCCTTAGATCAATAGATGAATATTAAAAAGATGCCTGATGCCAAATTACAGAATGAGTTGAAAGCAGTAGTTCTCAAGTATGGGTTGCTTTGGGAGCTGTGATTAACAGCTGCACCCTATACCAATTAAACCAGTTTCTAGGGAATAACCATCTGTACTTTTTAAAGCTGCCCAGGAGATTCTAAGGAGCAGTCACTACAAGGGTGAGAAAGGCTGTGCTCAAGTTTAGTGAGTGCGGCTTGGGTCACAACACAGGGCAAAACACGGGGGAGCTAGCTCTGGGTCTCATTTCTAATTTAAAGACTGGCATTTAAGTGTTGGAGAATGTATTTTGAGTTTAAGCTGGCAGGTGAAAGAATAGATACATTGTTTCATTTTCCTTAAACCATATGGCATTAAAACCCATATTCTCTTTATTCTAAGAGTGATATTATTTTCACAGTTTAATATTTCTGAAATAATGTCATGATCTAAAATTAAGATGGGCTTTTAACTTTTTTTTAAAGCATTCTTAGGCTGTCCTATAGCAGGTTCTTATACCTACCTGTGCATCAGATAAACCCAGATATTTGTCAGGGAATCCTGGGCCTGTTGCAGGTCTTTGTGTGTGTGTGTGTGTGTGTGTGTGTGTGTGTGTGTGTGTATGTGGCTTGAAGGAATTATACTGAATTTATTGCCTATCAGCAGGCAAAAAAAAAAAAGAACGTCATTCTCGACTTTACACCATACACAAAAATTAACTTAAAATAAATTATATATCTAAATATAAAATGTAAACGTATGTATCTTTTTAAAGAACGCAGAGGAAAAACTTCAAGATGTAGAGTCATGTGAACAGTTATTTGACAAGACACCAAATACACAATTCACAAAATGTTTCGAATAATGGAATGGACGTCATCAAAACACAAACTTGTTCTCCGTGAAGGAAGCTATTAATCAGTTGAAAAGACAAAGCCGGCATGTTGGTACAATCTACAGAGCTCATTCGGAATTTTGTTGCAGGTCTTTTGACAGGTACTAGGTAACAAGCACCCCAGGTGATTCTGAGTCACTGGGTCCAATAAACTGGGAACTTGTTAGAAATGCACATTCTCGGGTCCCACCCCAGACCTACTGAACTAGAAACTCTGGAAGCAGGGACCACACCTGTGTTTTTATAAGCCCCTAGGAATTCTGATGCAGGATAGAGCTGGAGAACCACGGGTTTTGGGAAACACTGCCACTGTGTCCCGTACTTCTGTGATGATGAGACTCACCTGGTATACTAAATTTTAAAATCACGGATTTCTGGGCCCCATCTTAGACCTACTGAAACAAAATTTCCAAAGGGGAGGTGGGTAATTTGCATGTTAACAAGCATCCCAAGTGATTCTTATCTTCAGCCAAATTTGGGAAACACTGAGATGGAAACGCCAAGGATTTGCTTCTTTGCAAATGAACATTCCCTATTTAGAGTTCGTCTTTATATTTTAAGCCAGCCTTATTAGGTATTTACTGGGAGTCAGGGTTTTAGCATTCATCATCATGTTAAATTTTATAACAGTAGTATGAAGTGTATACTATTATCAAGCCCATTTTACAGATAAGAGATCTGAGGTTTATAAAATGTAAGAAACGCGTAGGGTCACACAGATATTAGATGGAAGACGTGGGACTCAAACTTGGAGCTTAACCACTTCAAAGCTTTTGCTCTTAAACAATTCTAAGCTTTGCAGGTAAGTACTTGCCTAGAAGTAATTCCGTGGTTCAATGTGTAAAAACTGACACCTGTAACATGAATTTAGCTTTTCAGCTTTTCTTTTCTAACTGTCTCTCACCAGTAATTGTTCCTCCAACAAAGCTGTTTTACTCCTCATTCTTGACTTTCCCTTGCTCATGCCTATCTGGTAATCTTTGATGAAATCCTTCCATCTTTCCAGGCCTCTCACTGTTCTCTTGCTGGAGACAGGGTCTCCTTTCTTGTCTCTAACAGTCTGCCATCTGGCTATGCTTCAAGGCTTTATTTCAGTCTCACCTCCTCCATGAAGCCTCCCTGACCACACCAAGCCTCAGCATGCTCTCCCTTCTTGGACTTGCTGTGGCATTCTTGGCCTGTACCTCCAACTAGGTACCCGGAATAGAGTGCCCAATTTAAGTATCTTATTTTTTCATCCAGATTAAGCTCCTTGAAGATGCTACTCTGGTCCTGGCAAGTAGTGGCTGCTGCTAAAATATCTGTTGACCTGCAATAAAGCCAATCTAGATAAAGACCCATAGCAAACGAAGATGGATTTTTAAAGCAAGGAAGACAAATGGTAGGATCTTATGGGAGTATCTGTGAAGGGAGTACATTGACCATCAGGTGAACAGTAATTGAATTTGCAAAGGTAGCTGGATAAATGTAATGACTGTTCTTCAGAGCTAGATTATAGAAATCTTAACCTTTCTTCCAAATCCAGAACAGGGTGGGAATAGAAAGACAAGGAGAGGTGGTGCTGGCGTAGTGTGTACTTTGGGAAGGGGAGAGGTCATTGTTAAAGGGACGCAGCCTCAATTGCTAGAGAGCTTTAATGTAAAAAAAAAATCCATTGTGGTCATCATTCCAGATAAGAATGTATTTTCTCTTAAAAAATAGAATAGGCTTATTCGAGTTCCCTTCCAGGTGTTAGGTTAACAGAGTTTTGTGACAGAAGGTAACAGTATTTTCAACAACAGCATCTTGAGGTAACATGAGACTTCTGGTCTGAAAGGCCTGCATTCTCCAATAGCAACCCCAAACCTATACTTACAAAAACATGTCCAGGGACCTCTGAAGGAGGGTCAGGGCTAACACTGGGGAAAGGGTGCCACCTACTGATTACCCATAGTCATGCCTTTTCCTGCCAGGGGCTTCCTGTCTGTTCAGAGCAGGTATCCCAGAGAGACTGGTCATAGAGTTCCAGTTCTTTTGCTAGTAGAGAGGACCCACCATGTTTCCTGGAAAAGTTCATGAGGATGAAGCCACACAAAGTGAGGTGTTGTGAGTACATGTCTTTGCTGGGGATTGACTCATCTTCCCCACAAAAGGCATGTTCAGGTCCCAACCCCTGGTCCTTGGAGAAAAAAGAAGCTGGAAATTAATGGATCCTAGAGGAGAAAGGAGACGATGCCACCAGGCAGATCATCACATGGCAGAAAAGCCAAGAACCCCAACGTTTGCTGGCCAGCTGGAAGATACTGACTCCCGGAGGAGTCTTCTATAACAATCTCATTGGGGAAGAGAGTTCTCCCTTGAGGAAAAATATCAGTAGCCTTAGAGCAGGAAATAACTGAACTATTTTTTTTTAAGTGAATGCTGTTACGTAAAATGGTACCGTGACATGGATTTCAAAGACACTTGTGATGTTACAGAGGTGGAGGGGGCAGAGGGTGAAGTTTAGGAATTAACTTCATTTCAGAAAGTTTGGATAAGTTTAAAATTTTAAAAATAGAACTCCATTTCCTTTAAAAATGAAAGTATTCTCTAACACATTAGTAAATGGAGAGTTTATGTATCAAAAAGTATAATTACATGTAAGGTTGCAGTGGTGGACCTAAGTGAGGAGACAGAAGGTGAGAGCCCCCGTGTGTTCTAGCCCCCAGTTCCTTGCCTAGGGGATAGTCATATCACTTACCCTCTTTACATGCTTTCCGTGCAATTTGAAAAACACAGTAGAGATTGTTAAGATGGATGGCCTTGCTTCCCTGAGGAAAATCCATTTGGGATACAGGATTTTAGGTTTAAAAAATGTCCCTTTAAAAATCAACTGAGATCCAAAATTAAGACACTTCCTCTTTTTTGGTAGACATTGTACCTTAAGGAAACGACACTTTATTGAGTCAGTACACAAGGGAATGAGAGAGAATGGAAGGACCATGAGGGAAAGGGAAGGAATTGTTTCCCAGCAGCCAGAAAAGAGCTACACAGCTGTGTCTTGGCAATTTGGCTTGTAGGGTCTTCATAGTTTTCCGCTCAGAAGGCCTTGATCCCTGGGGAATTCCATCCCTGTATATATATATATATTTTTTTTTTTTTTTCCCATGGGCAGGCACCGGGAATCGAACCCGGGTCCTTGGGCATGGCAGGCAAGCACTCTTACCTGCTGAGCCACCGTGGCCCACCCATCCCTATAGATCTTGATGAATGAATTCACGTTGCAGAGTCTGGGACTTGTCTGAGATGCAGTCAGGGCGATTTCCCATAAACTGGAACAAGGGGAAGCGCCCACTATGAAGCCCAAAGGAACAGTACCAGCAGCCAGTGCTCTCTGGGTGCAGGCCGTGTGCTAAACGCCTTCCCCAGGTCAGCTCACCCATCTCCCCACAGCCTTCCAAAGTAGGAATATCATACGCTTGGAGGATGGAGGCTGAGGAACTTGTCCAGTTTCCCACAGCTCAGCGAGTGAGGGCTGAGATCTGAACCTTGGTCTGTGTGGCTCCACAATCAGTGCTCTTATCTGTGTGATCCTCTGAGCTGCCAGTGGCGGCATTTCAGGAATTGCTAGTGGAATTAGCTTGGAGCTAGAGAAGCTATGAAAGACCCTTCCTCATCCTGCTCCTTACAACCTGACCCTCAGGGAGTCATCTAGCTTGCTTTGGTGTCAGGGCTGTTTCCTGTTGCTGCCCATGACTCCCCTCTTTCTTAGACATGGGGAGCGACTCTGGGCTGTGGTAGTCAGAGGGTCATCTACATTCTTTGAGTGTGTGTGTTTGCTGAAGAGCAGCCTGCAGGAGCATGTAGCTCCGTCAGAGCTCTGGACTGCACTAAGTAGTGAAGCAGCACGTACCCGGTGACTTGAACTTGCTCATGTGTGCGCACACAGGCATCATTTTTGCATGGAGTGGGGAGGTGGAATCAAGGGTAGGGATACCGAAGGAATGAAATGCAGTAAGTGGAAGGCAGCTGCATAATACCTGGGCATGGAGTGTGATATAAAGAGCAATGGATTGGGATTCAAGGGTCCTAAATTCTAATTCTGGCCCTGCCACAAATCATAAAAACATTACTAATGATAACGGCTAACATTTGAGAGCTTATAATGTGTCAAGTACCATTCTAAACATTTGACTTGTTTTAATTCATTTCATCCTCACGTCAGTTCTAAGAGATAAGTATTATTATTATCCCCATTTTACTGATGAGACGATTGAGGCACAAAAAGGTTAAACTACTTGCACCAGGTCACACCATCTAATAAACGGTAGAAAGCTGGCTTTAACCCAGGATATCTGGCTTACCTGGTTAACTATTATATAATTCTGTCTCTTAACTAACTAGATGGGCCAGTTAACCTTTCTAGGCTTTGTTTTTTCCACTTATAAATTCATAATTTAAACAAATATTGAGTTTCAAGCCTATATAAGGCCTTAAAGATCAGGCAGAAGGGGAAAGGACCATTGCACAGATTCCCCATACCGCTCATCATAAGATGTTCACCTGCATTTGACAGCAGCGCTAGAGAAGACTGCGTGAGGACCTGGGGCTGGAATTTGAACTTGAGGTTGGAGATGGGTCTGGGAACGGCATCCAAGGCAGAGAGAGACGCTCAGTGAGAGTTTGAGGACTCCAGTAACTAGTTATTTTGACCCCCAAACAGGGTTTGGGTGGGAGATAGAGCCAGAGGGGTAAAGATTAGGGTCAGAGCCTAGAGGGCCTCAAGTGCCAGGCTTAAGATTTCTGGGCTTATTTGGTGGCAACACAAAGACTACGTTTTCTCAGGAGTGAGTGAGTCACATCTAGGACCATTAATCTGTCAGCAGCATGTAAGTCAAATTCATGTGAGGAGAGACTGGAGGCAGAGAAAGCAAAGCAAGGCCAGAGAAACAGTCTGGGTGAGAGGAAGGAAGGCCTCGAGTTGGGCAGAGGGACAGATGCCAAGAAACATTAGGAAGGCAGGATGGTGAGGGTGAGATGGGGTGGAGGAGACCATAAGGGAACAGAAGTAGCTAAGTCAGAGGGTGGTGACGGCTTGCAGAGGAAGACAGTTGAGCTGCTGATTTCTTAAAGCTAAGATTCCCACGGGCTCTCTCAGCAGACGTGCTTGGTTGGAGTTACTGGGTTTGCATGGCTGAAGCTCATGCTAGCATTAGAGAAATATGAAAATAACAGCTACCTAATATGTGCCAGGCATTCTACATGCTCCACCCCACCCCCATTATCTCTAATCGACAGAAGAGGGTGACCATACAGGTATGTGGCTTCCATTTTAGAGGTTTTTCTCCCACAAAGAGGTAGCGTAGCATGGGACAGCTGGCTCTGAAGCCAGAAGTCCAGAATAAGTGGAGGAGCTACTGACTATTCGTGTCTCCTGGACAAGAAATGTAATCTACCACTGCTTCAGTGTCTGCATCTTAAAATGGGTACAAGGTCACCCATCTCATAGGGTTGTTGTGAGGATTAAATGAGTTAATATATGTGAAGGGCCAGGCATGCAGTAGGCACACAGGGGAAGTTAGCTATTCCTTTTGATGAGTATACCGAGGAGCATAGAGATGAAATGACCGGACCAAGGTCACATAACTAAGGACAACTAGGATCAGACCCAGGCCCACTCAGCTCCATGACCCCCTTTTGTTCCACTAGGCTCTGTTGAAGTGAGGATGAAGCCATGAAACAAATATGAGAGAAGTGAGAGGATTGCGGGGACAGCACATTCAGATGGCAGGAAGAGGAGGAATATGAGACAGAACGAGGAGAAATGAGGAAGAAAAATAGGAATAAAGAACTAAAAAAAAAAACTTTTCTATTTTTCTGATCCTTAAAGTAAAAAAGGGCTCAAAAATTAAAATATCATAGAAGTAAGTTTCTGTAATTTAACCACCTCTCCTGCTCCCCTACTAGACAAACACTGCTAGGAAATTTAAGAAAAAAACCAAAACAGGGCATTTTAGTGTCATAGAAAGCAAGGGGGGCAACTCACAAAGGCAGGGGTGATCCATTAGGCCAATTAAGGAAGACCAGGCACTAGGCTCGGTGTTTGGGAGGATGGGGGCGGAGGAGAGGCCCTAATAAAGTTCTGGTGGTTAGGGTTGGAGGACATGTAGGGGTGGGGGGAGCGGGCACAGACAGCTCCCAAACCAAGGGCTGGACTGGAGAGTGGCAGGGGTAGGAAACCTTTTTTGTGCTTTGGAACTCTTTGGCAGTCTAGCGGAGCTTATGGACCCCTTCTCAGAATAAAGTTGTAATGCCTGAGGTAAAAATACATGGGATGACAAAAGGTAACCGACAACATCGAAATTCAGTTTTATCTTTAGACCCCTTGGAGTTACGCACTCCTGCGAGGTGACTTCCGGTTCTAAGATTTGGTACTTCCAATAAGTCTCCATCCTTAGGAGCTGCCTGCTGCCCTCTGAATCCTCCAAAGCTGTCTGCACAGAAACCAGAAGATATAACCGGAAGGTAGAACAGGTCCAAACCTCTAGCTCCAGACTAGGTTTTTCAGATCTTCATGTGATCTGGGCACCATAAACTTAAAGAAGTTGGGTAAAACATCAGCAGCATAACCCCCACTTATTTCAGAAGGATGTAGGCAGAAGGCAAAGTGCTTTGGTGATTTTATGTACTGATCCAGTCTTTACAGAGTTAAAAAATATTGTCTCATCACAGAAGGTTCACATGTTTACAAGATGCTGAGGCATCTCCTCTTGGGCTGGATCGGTTCCCCTCATCTGTGCATCTCCACACTCTCAGCTTGGCCACGGAGGAAGGGAGGGGCAGAGTCATTGAGAGGTGGCACTGAGACTAATGGGCATGTCTGGGATTTACGCTTGCAAAATGATATTCAGAAAATCATCAATGACTCTCTTTGAACCAGGCGGAGAGCAGGAGGAGAGCAGGCAGCCGGTGCGATCCTGGGAGGATTTGAGAGGCACACAGGGGATTTGGGAGGCATAGCAGACAAATGAGTTTGACTTTTCCTTATCAATGATTCAATTGGAAACTGGCTGAGTCTACCTTAAAAAGTCATTATTAATATAGTATAGGAAGGGTTTCACATAGAATCATGCCATTTACTGTTCAATTATGTATTTACGGTTTTTTTCCTTGCCACATGAGTATGTCCATGGGAAAAGGGCTCCTTCCGCTCGTTTGCCACCCTTTTCTAGATGTGCAACCATAGTACCATAACATTCATTGTTGGAAGTACGACTTTGGGTTGGCTCTATGTTATGTGAAATGAGGAGAAAGAGTGTTTAGCAGAATCCCGATATTGAAATCCAGACTTAAAAACATTCTCTGATGGTTTGGCATCCTCAGGATAAATTGGTCATAGTTTTCAACAACTCAGATCAAAGCCAAATGCTGTTTGTAATCAGACAGTGATTCAGGGACCATGTCTTATTTGGTTTCTTTGAAAATAGAGCACAGGCATTTTTCCATACCTTTGAGAAAATCTTTTTGTGCATTGTAAATTTTATTGAACCCTAATGTGAACTTCTACATCTTGTCTCAAATGTCTCTTTTGGAGTTATCCCACTATCCCCAAGTTAGCTGCTTGTGCAGTGATGAGCTCACATTATTGTGAGGGAATGTAATGTGAGGGGAAAAAATAGGCCAACTGGTAAAGATAAAAAATAAATGAGAGTAAATAAAATGTTTTCAGAAGATTATAAAGCACACATATGGAGTGCCTGCTTTCAGAGTTAAAATGTATATGAATGTATATGTAAATCGGCCATCCAAATAGAGTTCTAGAATCCCAGTTTAAGTACAGTTATAAAGTAGTAAAATTTGTCTGCCGTGACCTTTCATGCCCCTTGTCTGGATATTTTTCCATAACCAGCATGCTTCTACTTTTTTAGCCCAATTTCCACCCTTCTGTAAATTTAGAGAATCAGAATTGCACTGATTTCAGTACCCACTTCAGGATTAGTCCTTACTCTACACATTTAATGTCATTTGTACCCCCTACTAAAACTTATGTGTTCTGCGTCCCATTTCTACGAGGCCTTGGTGGTTAAGGAGTAGCTCCAGGTATAACTTGGTAATTATTTAAATAATTATTCTTAAAAAAAATGAACTCATAGCCAATTCTGGATTATAATGAACCAATTTTTTTTTTTTAATTTCCTGACTTTGCTTTGCTCATTTAAACTTTGAGTCCTTCGTATGTGGAGAGCAAAGGCTTTGGTATAGTGGGAATTATAGGAGCATTCAGATGTATTTCTGGGGGGAGGTCATGCACACAAAAGAAAATGTTAATCAGTATGGCGGGATAGAGCAACAATTCGGAGATGACGTAAGCTGATTTTATTTTACCTAACAAATCCTTATATTGTAGCTTCTGTGTGAAAGACACTGTTCTAAGTGCTTAACAAATATTAACTTATTTAGTTTTTAAAACAAGACTCTGAGGCAAATACTATTACTATAATCATTTGCATTTTGTAGCTGAAGAGATAGGCACAGAGAGGTTAACTGACTTACCCAGAGTTGCTCAGTGACTAAGTGTGGAGCCAGGACTGAATCCCTGCAGTTTGGCTCATGAGTCTGGGTCCTTAAATCTTCTCTATGTGGCTTCCCAGTTTTAGGAGACAGGTGCCAAGTGTGGGACAGAAACAGGGTTTAGAGTTTGATGGCAGGCACCATGCCAGGGGAGCTGAAGAGGCCAGAGACGGCCTTGCGGCAGGGCTTCTCCTCTACTGCTGCCCCTTGGATCACCCGTGGATGACCTGGTAGAAAAATGTCCATATGCCCATACCCAACTCCGGGCCAATGGACTCAGAGTCTCTGGGGAAAGACCTGGCCAATTACATGAAAACCTTCTCCAAGTGATTCTAAAGAGCAGCCAGCACTGAGAACCATGGACAGGAAGGAGGAACTAAAGCTGAATTTGCAAGCTCGGCTGGAGCTCAGGAAGGAGGGGCGGGGAAGGTGCTCTGGGAGGGAAATAGCAGCAGGCAGAGGACCAGGTCCCTCCTGTTTATTCTCTCTTGGTCTCTCCTTTCTTCGGTCCCCCATCCCACCCCTCTTCTGTATCTTCATCCGGTCCACTCCCACCCCCCATTCCTTGGTCCTTCCCTGACCCTGTCCTTCTCCCCTCCTTTCCTTCCTTTCTTTTTCCTCTCTCTTTCTTCTCCCTATCACACCCATCACCTTTCTCCTTACACCCTCCTCCTTCGCACCCCTTCCTCCAGTTCATGATCTTTAGGTCATTTCACTCAGCCTCGTCCCTCCTTCCCTAGTGGAAGGCAAGCAGCGGAGGAACTGAGGCTCTCAGACCAATTCACACACATTAATAGTGCTCCTGAAGGCTTGAGACAGGGACTGGCCTGTACAGAGCCAGTTCCCAAGTAATATAATTAGGATTAAGGACTGAGAAGGACCGTGTTCATGTGGTGCCTGGCTCTGGGGTGAGGGGAGAGGAGAGCTTAGAAGGGTATTAGTTTTCTCTTGTTGCTGTAACAAAGTCCCACACACTTAGCGGCTTAGACAACAACTTGATTATTTCAACATTCTATGACCCAGCATGATTCTCCCTGGGCTAAGATCAGGGTGTCAGCAGGTCTGCTTTCTTTTCTGGAGGCTGTAGGAGAAAACCCATTTCTTTATTTTCCTCAGATTCCAGAGGCCGCTCACGTTCCTTGGCTCATGAACCCTTGCTTCATCCTCAAAGCCAGCCACATAGCCTCTCTCTGACCTTGATTCCTTTCTTTGACTCTCTTCTTCTGCCTCTCTCTTCCACTTTTAAGCATATTTGTGATTAAATTGAGTCCACCTATATGATTCAGGATAATCTCCATTGGTCATCTGATTACCAACCTTAATTCCATCTGCAACCTACTTCCCCTCTGCCTCTTTGCCATGTAATCTGACATCTTCACAGGTTCCAGGGATTAGGATCTGTTTTTTTTTTTTTTTTTTTGGTGGAGGGAGCATTATTCTCCTTATCACAAAGTGGGAAGAGTTTCTTCAGATGGATCAGCAGTAAAAGTGATTCCATGAAGGAAAACCTTAGAGGCTTGGGAGAGCAGGTAAGGAAGGCTTTGAGGAACTACAAGTAGCTCAATATCACCTGGAGTTCTCATATAACAGGCCATTGTTTATACCGTTTATACAGCATATTTTGTTCTTAAGTTGTATATGTAATTATGTTTGCTACATAGCTCCTCAAAACATCTTACAGTAGGCAGTGCCGTGTCATTGCTAACAGCACATGTCCTGGAGCCCCAGGGAGCTGGGTTCTAGTCCCAGCTCTCCCATTTTTGAGCCTGGGCCTTTGAGATTAAATGAGGTCACGAATCCCAAGTACTTTGCCCAGCCCCTGGCATATACACTCCTAATGAATGTGAATTGTTCTCATTACTATAACCGTGTCTTAAGCGAATGGATTATAACCTGCCACCCTCATGTTCTCCTTAATGTCCACTTCTTGCTGGAAGAAAGAAAAAAAAAAAGAAAGAAAGAAAGCTGAGACAGGAGGGGCATTTCTGACCTATGCAACCTGCTAGATAACATCATTATTGTCAAGTTCAAATTATCTAACTACTGGGCCCTAAATTCAATCTAGAATCTAAGGACTCTCTGCTCCTGCCACTTGTGCCAACAGCTTCGACTGGTATCTATAAGTAGAGTTTTAAATGACATTTAGTTATGAAACAGAACACAGAAAGGCATGGGGGTGGGGTAAGTGTTTGAGGCTGAATGGAAACTTTCTAAGGTAAGATTAACAACAAAGGGAACAACAACAAAAATGAGTGGGTTTCAGAGATGCCTGGGCAGGCACTTGTATACAATTCCTTTTCTATTCCTGAATGGCATGCCAGGAAAATCTTGGAGGCTCTGGTTTATCTGGGAATGAGAAGAAGTTCAGTTTCAATAAGAATTTGAGAATGCATATATTTCCTATTAGGTACTGAGTTCTGGGGCTACATTTGTTAACCAGTAACTGAGAACATGCAGAAATGGCATGGCTTTTCAAGGCAGTTATTTGACAACCAAATGCATAAGCTTCTCTAGCTGACCCCCAAAGGTTGACCAGCTGGTCTGAAAGGGGGCATTGTGTAATTACTGGGGACGTGGAATGTCTCTTGCTTAATATTGTACTGACCAAAGGGTAGGAGGATCCCGAATAGAGAGCATGAACCATAACTTGATTTTTAAAAAATGACCAGGCTAAAATGATGTCACAAAACTTGAAAATTTACTCAATATATTAAAGTATAAAACAGGTGGTGAGTTCTTTTAGGGTGTTTTGTTTGTCCGTATACCCTCCATGGTATAGCTTAGGCACTTCTAAAGATTGTTATAGGTTCAGCTGCAAGTACCAGAAAACCCGACTCAAATTGGCTTTAAAATTAAAAGGGTTTTATTGGCGCTTACAAGTGAAAAAGTTCAGAGGTCAGGTGAAGATCAGGTATAGTTTTATCAGAGCTCTGTTTTCGGCAGCCTTCTCAACCAGGCCCTCTTCTGAGTGTCAGCTTTCTCTACAAACTAGAAGGCAAGACAGCTTTACTTCCGTCCCTTCATAACACACAGAGGGAGAAAGGCCACCTCTTCCTGTGGCTTCCCAGAAAGTATAAGTAAACTTCTTTTTCAGAAGCAACCAAAGAATTTTCCAGCATATTTTATTGGCAAATTGGGGCATATGCTCATTCTTGAACCAGTCTCTGTGGCCAGGGGAAAGCAGTGCACTGATTGGCTTAGACCTGGATTTATGAGTCATTCACTTTGACAAGTGGTATGGGATTTCTCTCAGAGAGATCAAGCTCACCCCTGGAGCTGGGGCTCAGGCCACTTTTCCCTGAAGCCTCTGACTGCATCACTTATCAATAGGGGAAGCCCTGGTTGCACATATGGGCTGGCTAGCGTCACAATTCCCATTCATTCTTTATTCAATAGCTTAGGTAGTGAAACTGAGGTCTACAGTGTTTCAATAACCAGTCCACTGTCTCCCAGTAAGTAGCAGAGTTGTGATTCCTGGGTTTTGAAATTACAGAGTCCCCTATTCCCTTCAATACACCCCCTGCCTGAGTGGATGAACAAATGACCTGTAGAATCAGGGCTCCCTGCCCTGAAAGAGTAATAGGGTCCTGGTTAATATGGGAGACTGTTTTGGTTTGAAGAGTGTGATACACATGATCTGGTTTGGGGTGGTGTGAAGGAGGTAGCAGGGTCTCAGAGAGGGAAGGAAGTTTGGGGCAGGGGAAGGGGAGGCTCACACTCCTAACTCTAAACATTGCATGGAGAATTTGAATTTTCCTTACCAAGAAATGGAAAATACTATTTTAATCTTCAGTTTACAATGAAGGATTTGGAGGCACAGAAAGAGGACAGTTGTTTAGACTCTTTCGAAGTATTGAAATGATTGCACATATACCTAAAGATAAGTTGTTAGTATTAGCCACTATCTGAAAGTGGGGAAACAATTCTCTTACTCCCTCATTAATTAATCCATCAATCAATTTACTAATTAATTAATTAGAACTAATTACTTATTTGTGCTTAGCACTATTGCAGGCCTTGAAAGACTTATGAAGAAATGTAAATTATGACCATTGGAAGGCACTTATGGAAAGCAGTCATGGACCATCAAGACCACAAAATTGACATTATAGAACCATATATAAGTGGCCAGTATAGATGATAGATGTTAGTGGTAAAGGAGTGGGAAACTAGCTGGCTGTGAAATATTGGGTATATTTATGGATTTTTTTTTCAGTAGGCTCTTTGTAGATGTACCTTAGCACTATGTTATGAAATATACCACTGACCACTGACCTTTGTAGAATGTTGGATGCATCTCAGCTGGGTTTGTATAAATTAGGAAGAAAACATTTACCAATCAAAAAAGATTGAGTGACATCATATGGAGTAAGATGCTTGAAATTTTGTTGCTTGGGCTCAGAGTGAAACTTTTTAGACTGATTTAGAGTTTTGACCTTACAAAGGAAAAGAGGTATGATGCTATGGATATAATAGGTATTAATAACAATTTTTAGAATTTCATCACTGACATCTAAGCAGGAGAGTCTGGGTTGACTGCACTTGTGGCAAAGTTAGTAAAGAGACCAAGCCCGAATCTTTATTAGGGCATCAAGCACTGGTAACATGATGTAAAATTTGCTGCATTCCTCTATTTATACTTCTCTCTTGGGAAGGTAAAATGAAAATTTTCCACTCTTTCTTTAAACTGGCAAACGCTGACTTTTTTCCACTGCATTTCTTTATAACTGGACTCTTTCCAACTCTGTGTGTGTGTGTGTGTGTGTGTGTGTGTGTGTGTGTGTGTGTGTGTGTGTGTGTCAATAGGCATAACATCACTGGTGCTTTCAGCTCAATCTATCCGCATTTTGGGGCGATAATTTGTTTCTCTCTATGGACACCTTACTGCGGGTAGGAATCTTTGCAAGTTTGTAAATGGTTTGCTGTCAGATCATTCAGATTGACACAAATAACAGTTTTGAAGTTTTGCTGTTTGTATGTTCCCTCTGGGAGCCCACTGTGTTCCATTGCTATAGTTATGAGATTGTAAATGTTCTTATTTTGTACTCTAGCTTTATGTGAACAGACACACAGGGTCTATGCCACGCCCTTCCCTTTCTTTCTGATGCTAATTCCTCCCCTTGGAAGGGTCTCCTTTGCTTATCAATCCTCTCTCCATTCTTTGAAGTCCAGCTCAAATAACCAAGTTACTCCATGTTATGCAGGAAATTATCCCTGCTTCCTCCACACTCCCTGCAGTTAATCGTGTTTGCCCAAAATTGATCACAAGATGCCTTGTACTTTATACACCTGCAGTGTGCTTTGCACACATTCAAAGAGCACACACAGCAATGTGAGGGAATTCTGGGCTTCTAGACTGGTAAACCCAGCTCTGCTCCCAACTTTATATAAACTGTTTTCTGAGCTTCTGTTTTCTTGCCCCTAAATCAGGGATTAATAATCGCCATCTCATATGATTGCTTTGAGAATTAGATGAGATAATATGTGCAATCATTTCTTCAGTGCTTGCTATATTCCAGGAACTAGTCAAAATTATTCATGTAACGTTTTCCTGTGTGCAATGCTTACAAGTGTTAATTCCTTTGTCCCCAATCCTTGAACAGAATGAGGACTCACTGAACATTTCTCAAATGAATGAGAACTGGAGTTGAGCTGGCAGCAGAACCCAGTCTGCTGAATCAGTTGCCCTGAGTCAGCGGTTGAAGCTCATACAACATAAGTCTCCAGAGAGGAAGATCCTGACGGAGCCGCAGTTCCCATCTAGTTGGCCGAAAGGCTGCCAAGGGTGTGATTCCTAAACAAGATGGGGGAGCTCACGGGGAAGAGGGAATGTCATTTCTGAACTACACTGTTTCCTTTCCCACCATCTCTCATTACTCTCCCCCCACCCCCGCTAACCAATTCAGCCTAGGAGAGGAGAGATCTCATTATGAGTCACTCCAAGGTTGTATTGGTAGCACTGCAGTTTTACTATATCCCATGGAATATAAGGACATTGTAGATCTACATTCTTAGCCAGGAAAATTTCAAACAACACACTCTACATATCTGGTGGTAAATGTCTTAGGGATGTTAAAGGCTTGTGATAATCCCACCTAAATAAAATGACATTCCCACCCTTGGGCTCTTACAAGTGAAGAGAATTTTGGGGATCTCCAGGATGATGTCTCATAATTTTCTCAGGGTTTTATTTTCATGCACTATTAATTAAGGAAGGGTGCAGCACAGTATTTTTCCCTTCCAGCTAAGCTATTCCCATTGAGTGGGAATTTTTGAAAGATTCTGTAAGCCTCCAAAATACCATTTCATGCATCAAACCACTGCATTTGAAGTGATATATGAGGACATCAGAAAGGAGATTTTCTTCTTCTTCTTCAGCTTCCACTAGGCTTGTCTTCTTCCTGGGGAGCAGTCCATACAGCACAAGAGTCTGGATGAATAGAATTTCCCATGAGGTATTTTGAAGGGTCAGTGTTCCCTATTTGCTGTACTCCTGAAAGCTTGATTTAATGAGGAGTTTTTATGTGAATGTCAGCCATGTTGCAGTAACTAGCCACAATGGACTAGTCATGGCAATTTCCACTACTTGATTTCCTCGTTTTTTTGTGATGTTGCTGGATGTTTCATTCTATAAGTATTTTCTTTTTGTGTGTGTGGTTGAACCCATCTATTGCAATCTTGAACTTGGATACTTGTATTTAAAATGAGTTGAAGGACACAGAGAGAAACAGGAAAATCGACAAAATGACCTCTCTTGAGCATGTCACTCTCTTCACTTCTGCTGATATATATGCTTATCATTAACATTCTGATAAATTTGTGTCTTAAGGAAAAGGGAAAATATGCCTTCCTTACAGGATGTCTTGAAAAGAAGATTCTAGACTTAAAAGTACTGTGAAAATCTGACTTTTGTGATGTTGGAATGATGGATACAGACCAACTCTATTACTATTCCTTCTGAGAAAAGATAAATGAAAATTGCCAAAAATATTTTTGGTTTGGTTTTCTACGGTGAGCCATTTGTATAGCAAAGGGTGTCTGTCTTGATCATAGATTCTATTTCATGAAAGCTAATTTATATTTGAGTGAGCAGCCCTAGAACAGAATGCAAAGACTGGTGAAAGGCTAAGGATCTTGTGACATCCTAATCATTTCACTCATGAGGATGAGTAATCTTTTTACTGTAGAAAGACCTACCTGGATGGGATATTGTATACATCATATACATAGAATCCCAAGATGGAAGTCCTAATTCTACCGCACTACATAAGGGGAACGACTAATGATAAACCTACTGGTGCCAATCTATTCAGGGCTCTGACTGAATGCAGCAGAAGGTCACAGCTTAGGTGGGATATGAAGCTGAGGATGTTGAATGCTTAGCTAGAAAGCTCCACTATACAATATATAGATGCAGCAGTTACAGGGAATGTGCCTCTATTCCTGGCAGCCTGTGTTCAGAATTTTACACCCTTGAACTACTTCCATCACCTTCCCCTCTTCTCTCCCTGAACTTCCCTTTGGGATATTTTTGTGCCTCATCTATCCAGTTTCGAAGCTGTCCTGTGCACTCAATTCTATATCCCAGAAAGGCCCTTTTCCATATTTCACTTTTTAGTTTCTACTCCTCAGTGTTACTTCTGGGTACTTTTCCCCCCACTTGTTCATTATTTGACATCAAACCCTGTTGAAATGCCGACACATTTTCATGTTAAAAAAAAGTTCAACAGATGAGGCCCAGGAAGAAAGTGAAGTGTCTCCCCGCTGTTACCCTTCTCTGGAGTTCCTCGACTCCCGGGCGCAGGGAAGGAACGTGTGCGAGCGCGTGGAGAGGGAGACACAAGCTCGGGCCTTCGAATTGGCCAGCCCGGTGACCTGCGAGCCCGCCCCCGCCCCCTCCCCCTCCGGCGCTCACGCTCAGGAAGCAGCTGGCTGCAGGCCGGCCCTTGCGGCCGCACACACATCCACACTCCTCGCCTGGCCGTCTCCCTCCCTCCTCTCTCCCCCCTTCCCTTCCCGGCTCCCTGCAGCCGCGTCCACACAACGCCTCCCCGGCAGCCCAGAGCGCGGCGCGCACGGGCACCAGCGCCGGGAGCCGCCACCACCGCCCCGCCCCGGGTGCGCCGCGCGCAGCCGTCCAGTCTCGCACCCGCGTTCCCCCGACGGAACCCGCCCGGCAGCAATTAGCCAGCATCCCGGGGCCAGCCCCCAGCCGCACCCCCCGGCCCAGGGTTAGGATGAGCAGGACAGGAGAGGCACAAAGTCGAAAGTCAACTTTTTAAAAACATTATTTGAGTGTGTGTGCGCGCGCGGGTGTGTAGAGGGGAATGAGTTGATGCCGAGGGTCCAGCCACCGCCCCCGCTGCTGCCGCCTCCTCCCCCTGCTGCCGCTGCCCTCGCACACGCGCGCGCACACACGGCACTTGGGCCGGGTTTCCGCGCTCAGTCCCTCCGCTCGGATGGGAGTTTTCGTTTCGGAAGGAGGCAGAGCCGGTGGAGCGCACTGAAGGATTGGAGCCCCAAGTTACTCCTCGCAAGCGCTGGTCGCCCGCTGTCACTCGCACGCGCTGGCCGGGGAAAGGGACCCGCACTCCGGGCTTTGTTGTGGAAATCCCGGTTACCTGGTGAGTGGATGCCATAGGAACTTTGCTCGCAAGCGAGACAGGGAGAGAAACCCGGCGCTTGAGGATGTGGGGGAGTTAGAGCTCTGAGACGCAAACTAGGAATTAGAAATAGTTTCTCCACGCTGAGCCTGTGGTGTCCGCGTCGGTTTAAGGCCACGCGCACCTCCACCCTTCAGCTTTTCTACAGGCTCTATGGTTCCTGAGAAAGATAAGCAGCATTCAATCAGGGGGCAAGTTGTGTTGTCAGTAGTTAAAGGGCTCAGTGTTTAGATGATGGAAAGGAAATCAAGGTCTTAGTTTCTCTAATTCGGAAGAGTTTTCGTCTTTGGTTTTTCTTTTAAACTAAAGGGCCCAGGGGGTTACAAAATCACACACGGGCAGGGTGCACGTCACGCTCGAGTCCCCTCCGAAGGGAAACTTTGGAGAAGTGGGAATCGATGGGGTGACGTGAGGTCTCTGGCGCACAACACTGGACTGTTGCTTTTTCTAATTCCACGTGTTTGTGGAACTCCACGAATGCTGTGGGAACCCTTCGCGTGTCTCGCCGAAGCCCCGCGTCCCTCCTGCCCCGGGAGGTCCTGGGGGTGGGGGTCCCACGTATACCCGTCGCGGGGACTGGTCCAGCCGCGCGGTCTCTAACTAGAACACCTTTTCCTTTCGCAAATGCGCAGTAACATTCAGACGCGCGCACACTCCCCGCCGGGGTCGTCACCTCGCGTTTACATTTTTATAGGGCCCCACAAAATGTCAGCACTGTTTGGAAAACGTCTCAGTCTCAGGGACTTTGTCCCGCGCAAGCTCCAGCCCCTATAAATGACCCTGTGTGTATTTTGAAGTCTGCCCGGGCTCCGCTTTGGAAAGCGTGAGTGAGCAGCCCGCTCTCCTAGACACACACCTTGCCCGGAGCGACACTTCCAAGTTACTCATTGGAGCTGACAAGTCACCTCGGGGATGAGAAAGTCACCCAAGTGTCTGGAAAACTTGGCCCAGAAGGATTTGTCATCCTGTGGATGATTCAATTAGGTACCTGAAGGGAGAAAGTTTGGGAAAGGTCGTTTCTGGCTTCGCGGCCCCCCTCCCCTGAATGCTTTGTAGTACTTAGGAGGCGATTAGTGAAACAATACCCGAGGGATAGAACGCTTGCTCGGTGGGGGCTCGGGGCGATGGGACCCTGCTCTCCCGGGTTCCTCTAGCCCGGCCGCGGCTTCCCCGGGATCTGGACGCCGGCCGGGCCAGCGCGCTCGGGTCCCCGCCGCCTGGGCTTCCCAGCCAGGCGGCGCCCTTTCGGCCCCGACTTACTCAGGACCGGGTTGCACAACAGGAAGCCGGCACAAGTTGTTTTGTTTTGTTGCGCTCGCTAGCTCGCGGACGAGGCGGAGGATTAGGGGCAGAGGCGGCCGGGGAGTGACCGGGGTCGCAGCAGCGCGCCCCTCGCCGGGCCTTGTCGTCCCCTCCCCCCGCGACCCGCTCCTCATTCCACCCCAGGGAGCCCAAGTGACCCGGGGAGAGGGAACCGAGAGGGGCCGCGTCCTCCTTCCCTGCCCCACCCGTCTCTCCGGGTCGGGGGACGCCCTGCACATTTCCTGGCTGGAGAGACCCTCGCCCCTTTACTCGGTATTCCTTACCCCGGGCCGGTTTTCTCGCTATCAGTTTAGCCCTATTCCCGAGAGTGCCTAAACCCGGGAGCCGATGGGAGGTTACTTCCGGAATCGCGGCAAGCAGCGTCGGGGGGAACTAGACTCCTGGATTCCGGTCCTTTTTACAGATAAGTGGGCTCTGCACCTCTCCTCCAGCCCGCAGAGCTAGGCGGCCCCATTTGTCAGGACATCATCACCTCCCCGGACTGGGGCCCCGGGGCCCTTGGGTTTGTGAGGAGAGGGAAGTTCTCCAGCTCCCCCCAGTGGACTAATTCCCTTAGATTATGAGAATGGGGAATATCAAGTATAGTCTGTTAAAAAAGCTGGACGGGGACCTTGACGACCATGTACAGACGAGCCTTTAGATGTTTTGCCCAGTGTCTCGCTGACAGCTGTGGCTGATCCAGGACAGAAACCTCGTTTCCCAGTTCCCGGTCCAGAGAACTCTTCTTGGCCAGAAAATCAACTCATGACAAACGCAAAGTCTCATTTCTGTCCACTCCGAAAGCTTTGATGAGTCATGATTTCTGCCTTGGGAGTTAGCCGAGATGTCCGTTTTCCTCTCTGTCCTGTACTTCACTGGACCTCCCTTTTAAAATCAAACTAGGGAGCGTCTTTTACAAAATCAGTTTGCGTTTGTTTGAATTTTCCTGCACAACTTCTCTCTCCTCCAAGTTTGTTTCCAGTGGTGATATGTGGAGCAGGTGGAACATACAAAGGTTTGCAGAAAAGGATTCTGAACAATGTTGGTTGTTCATAGAAAAGTCTGAAGCGGTTTAGAGACAAGAGTGTAATATTGGTTATTTCTGTAATTGGGGACATGCTGAAGTCTAAGAATCACCTTCAGATTTACTACATTTTCCCTATGTTTTCACTAGTTGCCCATGCAACCAGACTAGTCCTTAAACTCTTTGCAAGGAGGCGGGTGAGGAGGGACTTTTTTTTTCCCCAATAATTTTCAAAATGCCTTTCCTTATTGGTAGTTTGTTAGTTCCTTTCTCTTGTTACTCAAAGGACTCAGCAATCCCTTGAGTGTGACTAGTTAAATCCAACTGCTGTTATAACTCTTTTCCTCAGTTCTAGGCCTGTTGTGGGATAGCATCTTTTCTTTGATCCCTGATTCCACCCAAGATTCTTACTGAAGTTGAGTTTTTCGGGGATTGAATCTTGGAATTGGCTTGCTTCCGTATAGGCAAGGCAGCTTCTTTACTGATGGAATCTGCAGTCTACCTTGTGGGTTAAATTCCTACCAGGCCAGAATAGACAGGGAAAAGAGGCTAAATAATATCACATCAATTTCTTGTACCAGCCTGCCTTCATTTGTATGGCAGAGAGTGGTCTTCCCATCATTTAGGAAGAGAGATCAGTATTCTTATTCGTTTTTTTTCTGTGAGTACTTTCTACTGCTAGTAAATGAAATGTGAGGACATTCTTTACACAGTTGTCCTTCTCATATTATAGTTATTCATCTCTGGAGTTTGGATGTTAATTTTTAATTTCCCCAGTATATAGAAGGAGTACTTCTTGAAGGAGATAATTCAGGAAGCAGCATTTCATACACATTCTTATCACTGGAAAAATAATTTTATGTGCTTTTGCAATTTTCTGTAGAGGATATTATGAAGAAGGAAGAAATACATGACTTTAAGTTTCCCTAGTTTGTTTGGCTTATAGACTCAATTGAGACTGAAAATAAAAATAAAAATAAATAAATGGCACATAAGAAGCTTGGGCAATTAAAAACACATTCCCCTTCTCATTCAAGGAGGATGAGCTATATATATGACACAATGTCTTTAACATGACATTAACATGCAGCTTGATTAAAAGATGCGAAAGTTCCATGTTTTCCTGGTTTCCCATTTACCTTCAAGAAGAGAGAAGAGTTTACACAAAAGGCAAACTTTTCATTAAAGTAAAATATCCATACAGAAACGTGTACAAATCTTACAGAAATGTGAACACACCTGTATAATTCGTATCAGGGTCAAGAAGGAGGACGTTACCAGCATCCCAGAATCACCTTTATACTCCATTCCAGCCACTGCCTTCCCCCAAGGTAACCACTGTCCTGACTTTTAACAAAATATTTCTGCCTTTTAAAAATACACTATGTAAATGGAATCATTCAGTATGTACCCTTGGGTCTGGCTTCCTCTGCTTGACACAGCCTTTTAGTAGGTCAAATCATTTGGACTCTCTTTAAAGATGATTGGAACAATTTGGCTTGCAGAAATGAGTTGGTCGGGTATTACTCATTATGATGGGATTAAGGAGAAACACTAACAAGCAAAAGCCATATTTTCTACCTGAATGACAGTCTGATTAGGGAAACCAAACAGACCCAAGTGAAACATGTGGTGCTGGAACCAGTGCAGGGTGAACCGAGAGAACGCCGAGGAGTTCCTTCTACCATGACAACCCAGAATGCATTTGGCAGCCCCTGTGCTGTGGCCAACGACTCCTATAACAAAAGGAGGGCGGAGTCTGAGTACTGAACTGAATGTATTCGTTTAGCTGCGTTTAGTGAGGATTTTTCATTGTTCCCAAGTATACCAAGATAAAAGCAAGAATAATATGTCTGCCCAGAAAGAGTGGAATAGAGTTTTTATGCTACTGTTTCCTATTAGAGAAAGTAATAGACTAGGAGGAATAGACTTGGAAACATGCGACTGTGATTAAACTGGTTGCACAAGCCATAGAGGAGAGGATTCATGATTGTATGATTATCCCTTATTTATGCTGTATTTACTCAGGCGATAAATGACACATATACTATATAAATATATAATTGTAATTTCACTTACACCATATTTTTTCAGTACAAAATAATTGTTTAGGGGGAAATATAAATATAATAAATGTGAATCTGTAAATATGTGAAAATTATCTATCTATATATGTATATTTTAGTTTCCTAAGGCTGCTAAAATGAAACACTACAAACTGGGTATCTTGAAACACAGAAATTGTTTTACAGCCTAGGAGTCTGAAATCAGGGTAGCAGCAGAGCCCTATTTCTTCGGAGGGCTGTAGGGTTCTGGCAGGGCGTGTTGTGATCCAGGACGTTTTTTGGCTTGTGTCATAGCTCAGTCCCTGCATCTGTCCCATGGCTGTCTTTTACGTTCAATTGCCTCTTAATAGGATACCCTAATCCAGTTTGGCCTCATTTTAACTGGTAACATCTTCAAAGATCCTATTTCTAAGTCTGATCAAATTCATGAGAGCAAGGGTTAGAATTTGAACATGCATTTTTTTTACTGGGAGGGGGGCACAACTTAATCCCCCTCCCCGGTATTAAGATATATGAGATATTAGGATATATAAGAAATGTAGTGTGAAAATATAAATACATAGATTAGTATAAAGCAACTATGTACATGTAAATGCTGAGGAGAATTCAGAGATAAGGTAGACATAACGCCAAAACTTAATGAAATGAGAATTTAGATGAGGAGACGAAACATAGGCAAATAACTATTAATGTAGTAAGTGATGAATGTTAAAAGAGAGGTATGTAGAGTGATTATATTTAACACGTATTGGGTCATTCTATGTACCAGGCACTGTGCTAAGCATGTAACATTATGTACTGCTATGAAATGTGCACAATCCTGTAGTTATCCCCATTCTACAAATCAGAGGTGTAGAGACTCAGAGAGAAAGCAAAGCCTAAATGGGTTTTTTGAGGTGGTCCTGGAGGGTGAGAAGGTTCTGAATTTGAGGAAAAAGGGAGAAAAAGAAGGGAGTCGGAGAAGGACCATTCAGGTGGACTTGAAGGCAATAAGTAGCACGAACAGAAACAAGGATCCACTCAGTTTCTACTTTGGGAGGAGAATCGGACCACTTGTCTGGAAAACTGGAATTACGCTGGTTCTAAGTAGCGGAGAGCACACTGGAGATGAAAGGAGCCTTGGGGCCGTTCTTGTCGGATGTGATCTGTTCAAGGCCAAGGACAGGAACGACTGCACATTCCCTTAGGTGCAGCAAGCCCTGCTGAGCTGCAGATGGGCAGATAGGGTTACTGCACAAGAGCAGCCCCTGTCCCAGGCTTCTTGATGAAGAGATCAAACCTGGTGAATATCGGTTATTTCTGGAGTTCTGAGCCAGGTCTATGAAGTTTCATTTCCAGGCTGCTGAATATCCTCCATTGACAACCAACCAGATGCCGGGGCTCTGTATGAATTCTTGTTATTCTTGTGTGTGAAGAAATGGATTAATGTTTTCCCAACCTTTTCGGCGTGACCAGTAGATTCCACTTCTGTCTGTAACTTGACTGAGTCATGCATTTAGGGTGTTTTTTTTTTTAAATAAATATGTTGTCATGTTGGTTTAGGGCCTACTCATTGTTGTGGATGCTCATACTTTTGCAGTGATGTCAGTGAACACAGTTTAACTTGTGTAAAACTTCTGTCTACTGGCAGCTAAAAATAGTTACATTGGTCACCTTTAAGCAGCAGCTGTGCTGAAGAAACCACTCAATTACACAGGTGATAGGATTCTTTAATATACTTGAATATTTGGTCTTGATGCATTCTGTTTTATTTCTAGAATCTTCCATGGGTAGATGTTTATTACCATTTTGAAAGGATCATGATTTCTAACTTTGCAAATAGGTATTTACGTTGGCTGAATAGTTATTTATTCAGATTAAATGCCAAAGAACATTTTTTAATTTGTCATATTCTACCACCTATGTACCTCTTAATGTGAGCTTAGATTTTCCTTTTCTTTCTTTCTTTCTTTTCTTTTTTTAAGAAAAATCTCTTGCCAGTTTCTTTTATATTCCTGAAGAAGCAGCCTTTGTGTCTCCAATCATGGCCATGTGGTGCCCACTCTTTGCAATTCAGGTAATTAATTCAGTGGTGACATCATAGGGAATGTGTTCATTTTTCCATTTCAAATTCCTCTACCCAGGATTTGATGGTTAACTCGTATTAAGAACACATTTTAGAAAACTTAGCTCTCAAAGACAGTTATGTATTGTTTTCCTTTTCTTCCCTTTAGTCTTCTCTTTGTAACAGTGGGGCTTTATGTCTAGGAAAGCTCATCAATTCTTGCAATGAGCAAGATCTAGAACTGTTAGTCATTTTGATCCTGATTCGCTTAGTTGGTTGACAGTTGGTATTTAATGAGGTCTTGTACAATTGATCAGTTGGTGTTTCCTGAGTAAAATGTAGAGAGAGGGATAGTAGTAGTAATAGTATAGCTTTGTATTATTTAATTCTTATTTTTTATGAAGGTAAGAATGTCGAAGTTTAGATTTTTTTAATCACAGCTTTGTTTTTTGATGCTTGCTTTGACTGTTCAGCTCTGTCTATAGCTACAGCTATTCTTTGTAGGCATCTTGGCAGAGAAATAGTCAAAATGCTTTTTGTTTTGAAATGGAAATATCTTTATTGTTTTTTCTGAGTATAACAGTAATGTCTGTCCGTTGAAAAGATTTTAGACCATAAAGAAAGGCAGAAAAAAAAAGAGAAAAGAAAATGACAGGCAATTCTGTTCTTTACAAATAACGTATGCTTATGATTTGGAATATGTCCTTTGAGAACAGAAAGACTTTTAAAACTCAATCCAAATAATATTTCTTTAATTTTAGAGCTAATCTGAAGTATATAGCATTTTTTATGGGCCCAGAGTTGGCAGGCATGTGAGGAAATGGGCACAGGCTCATTGTTGATAGGAGTGCAAATTGATACAACCTCTCTGGAAAGTAATTCCAAATGCTTTTAAAACAATAGCTTTTATACTTTTTTTGACTGTGACTCACCATAAGATACATTTTTCATTTTACTCAGAACACACTATATGGATATAGATATACAAGAATGTATATCCATAAATAAACTGAAATAAAACCATACTTGGCCATCAATATGTTTGATATACTCTTAACTTCTATTCTATTCTAATTAGTTCTGTGTCATTAAAAAATGCTTTCTCCCTAGAATAATTGTTCTCATGAGTTGCAGACCACAGTTTAAAATACACAGTTTTAGAAAGAGTCCTTCAGTAAGCGTGGATCTGAAACTTGTGGCATATTCATACCTGAATTGGGCCAATGCATGAAATAGCTGCCTTTCTGAACTTACATTTGGCCTGGAAATATTTTTAGTCTTATGTTCAATGACATTTTGTATGATTTCTTATGGCTGACTAAGGGAATCCTTAATTATCTCCCTCTACTTCACCATTTTCGTTAAGGTTGCAGTTTTCTAGACCTTTCTGTACTCATTGATGAGTTAATGAGTGGGGCAAAATAAATGAAAATTTGTAAGTAATTACTACTAAAAACAGTGGCATTTAGTAAGCCAGCAGGATATGAGAGTTATATATTAAGATGCACTCAAGTGTGGAAAGTGGATTCTAAGAGAGGTTACTGAACTTTAATATTTCCCTCCAGCAGTCTTTTCCTGAAGGTTCTGAATTTCTTCCAGCAATCTGTAATCACTAGCATTGTGTGGACGGTTCTCAGTGCTGCTCCTGATTTTTAAGTTAGAATTGTCTACTAGAGAATAAGTTTCTGAAGTGGATTTGGCCACTCCTTTTCCATTCCCTCCTTCTCTTCCATCTCCCCCTTGCCTTCCTTTCTTCAGTGTCCTTTCCATATTTACTACCCACATTTCAAAAATCTTCACCATTAGTTTAGATTTAAAAGAGACTGCCAAATATGTTGTTCTGTAAACTTAGGGAGGATTATTTTCAGCTTTGAGAAACTTTTTAATATATAAAAGAGAAAAAAGTTAAGATGTGCATATTTAATTAGATAACTAAGGGCTTGAGTCTATAGATACCTGTTAGTTGGAATCTATAATGTTCATTGTATTATTTTTTTCTGAATGGTCTTTGGAAGAATGGTCTTAAATTTCTGGAGGAAACACGGATTTTAATTTTAGTTGGTGTATTCAGACCTAACCCTCTTTGATTGCATCTTATTGGTGATTGCTTAAGTAGTAGCTGTAGCTCTCAGTGTTCAGAATAAATATGTTACTATTCTTAGAATTAACACCATTAGACTTTGGGAATACCCAAATGAACATATGGTGTATACACATGTGTAACTAGGTATAACTCTCTAGATGTCTGTTCCATGTCTCAATAATGAGGAATGATCTTAGCCCTGTTTCTGTGTAACTTCTGTCGTAAATTCCGTGAATCTTTTGGTTTCACTGAAGAAAGTTATGAGACCACAGACATGATCAATTATACTTTGTTGTGGGTTACTTTATTGTAATATAGTATCCTCCAGTTTCAATTTAGAGAAATGCTAGTGTACACATCCAATACATTTCCTCCATAATATCCTCCAGCTTCACAAGCACATGTTTGCACTTTCCTCTTGTTAAAATTGCAGACAAGGATAATTTTGATTTATTGGTGACATCTAATATAACTGTGTTTATATTGTTGCCAATAAAATGACTTACATGATTGGTTTTTGTTTATACAATCTTTTCTGAGGAGTCAGTCACCTGTGTTAGGACAAGGTACATTCTGCTTATTAAAATGAGCTCCTGGGATCTGAGAACATTCAGCTCTGTCTGTCCTTGATTGAATTGCAGAATGTGCTTCACACTGCAGCCGTGCATGAGAATAACTTATATTATCTATCAATAGCCTTTTCATTTCTATATTCTTCTGGCTACAAAAGCTTTAACAAGAGAAGCCTTTGGGAATGGCACGGGCCTGTTAACGACCAAGGCAGTGATGTTGTAAAGGCAGTGTTAATGAAATTATACAATCATTAACCCAAAGGGGAAAAAATAAAAAGAATCAATAAAGACTCTATTTGAGATGACTTAGACATATATATAAGAAGCCGACTCAGGAGCAGTTTGTTTGCTGACCAGTATTTTATGCCTCATTATCAGGTTTTCTATGCAGGGTAAGAAGTGCTTGTGGCATGAGGAATGGAAAATGTAACAAAGGCTAAATGTAGCCTAAGGAAATGAAATGATGTATGAAAATTAATAATTAACTGGCTCATCAGATGAATTATGACTCTAGATGAGTCTATTAATGATATTTACTAGGACAGGGCTTTTGGATGTGAATAGGCATTATGGAACGCATGTTTTTGGATTTTTCTTGAATAGATGAGTTAACGTTGCTTTATGTTTGTTTAATCTTTTAAGCCACGAGAAACAGTTCCTGGAGCCTTGGGTAGAAGGTAGAGTCATGATTTTATATTTTGATAAAAGTTCTAGCTTTTCCAGAACACTGGTGAAATTATTAAATGGTTCTGTGCCTTAGTTTCCTTAGAGGCTATTTCCCTCTCTGATCTGACTTACAGAAATGTGTTTTAAGAGTTTGAAAGTGGTCAAAAGAAAGATTTATTAACTCTCATATTGATTTATATAGCAGAATGAATGTTCCTATGGAATATTAAAAGTCTTAATAAGTCAATATGCCAAATCCAAGAAGTCCTGAAATTTACATGTCTGGGTGCACCTTTCCCTCCCCACCCTCCCTCCCTCCTTTCTTTCTTCCTTCCTACCTTCCTTCCTTACTTCCATTAGTGGCCTAGGGTAGGGTAGTTAGAAGATGGAGGATAAAATGATACTGGAGTATTTGACCAAGTTTTTGACCAAGTTTTTAAACTGAAAATTGCTCTTCTAAATGAATCCTACCAGTTAGATTTTTGACCTACCAACTTCTGATACTGATTATTTGTGATTTTACTTTTTGATGAAATTTTAAAATTTAGGAAAATTTAATCCTAAAATTCATTTTTCATGATAAATGTTTTCTTGCAGCACCTTGCTGCTGTGAAAGCCTTCCTGTCTGCTCTCCCTCTTATAAAGTAGCTTACTGCTTTGCTCCCATGTCTACCCAGCTCCCATAGGTTTAAATGCCGTAAATATGAAATCTAATATTTATCCTTGACCATAATATTGGGTACATTTTTATTCATCTTCTCTGTCTAAATTATCTGAATTAATAGAATTACAAGAGACTTTAGTGCTTACTGCCAGCCTCCACATTTTATGGTTGAAAAAGTGTACGTCCAGAGAAGCTATAAATGGTTTGCCAGAATTAAAGCTCAGGTATCCTGACTTCTAGTTGAGTGTTCTTTTCAATGACTCTGTGAGGATGTGTCTTCCCTAAAAGTTAGCAGTTTGTTCCTTTTATGTTATTAAAATAAACTGAAAATTATATCTTGATAGATGGTCTAGCGTAAACGTACAGAAAAACATTATAATTTGAATAGACAAAACTGAGTTTTAAATTCTGGTATTTAATGCTTGAAATATCTGTTAGCATAATTAACATGAAAACTAGAATATTGGGCATATATTCACCTGTAATTTCTTTTATTTTTGTCTTCAGGCTGTTTTTCTCCCCTCACATACTTTCAACTTATTGGATTTTTTTTAATGATAGTAATCACTTTACTTTCTAGCTGCTGCTTTTTAAATAGTAAAATATAAGTACTTTTTTGTTGTTGTTTTTACTCTCCACCTAAAACTATTTAAAAGAGAAAGTCAGTTCATTAAAAAAATTAAATAAATATCCTGCCCAAGGCAGACAGGAGTATCCAATGCCTAATTAAGTTCTCAGTGCTTTAATTATTTTTCCTTCTTGCAGACTCTCCTTCTTAATGATCTAGCTTAATGCTAAGGGTACCTACTTATGTTTTTAACCGGATTTTTGATGAGAATTCCTGCTTGTGTATGATGTAGCTGCCAAAAATTACTCCTTTATTTTAAAAACCTGGAAATGGGCACGGTCTGCAAATCTGCAGACACTTGTCACTTGGCCCATGCTCTTAGTGACTCAAATTTCCAGTCATGTTGGACAGTTCCTCATTTTCAACAAATTGTCAATATGTCATATTTCTTTGGTCTTGTTTTGGTTGGTACTGAATAAGTGCTTTCTTCTGCAGAGTCCAAAGTGCTCAGAAATCACCGTTTTATCAATGAGTGGGAAATAGCTGGCCAATATTTTCCAGCAAAGCACAGAGACATTAAATGATTCCTGTCCACAATCATCCAATGAATCAACATACTGACTGATAATTTAATGTACTCAAGTTCTCCTAAATAGGAAAGGCAGAAAAGGCATTGGATTTTTTCCAGTGCAGAAATGTTACAACCAGTCTTATACCGAAGATTTATTTATTATTGTTCCAAAAACAAACTTAAATGATGCAAGTTTGGGTAACCTGGGTTTATTTGCTCATTCATAGGGGTACAGTGTAGGGGAGGACAGGAGTGAGACCTGACTTAGGAGAATACTGTTGAGTGTTTCCTAGGACTAGATGGCATGCCAAGATAAATTGGCAGAAGATAGAATCCTTAATAAAATAAACATTGGTAAAATGAAAAAAAGTTCCAAAATTTATATTGTGAATAATTTTTGAAGTCCTCAATATATAGACATACACAGTAAAGGTTGCAGGTGGTATAGCGAGTTCTTGACTTAAAAGTTAAGATATTTTGATTTCCTAAAATGATAAAGAAAAAAAAATACTCATCACAAAGTTTACCTTTATGGACATCCTTTCCTCAAGGATTTATGGTATTTATCACTTGGGAGTTGAGTTGAAATTAACAGTTCAAAGTATTGAGGGGCTCATACAAACAAGTAGGAATCATCCAATTGAGAATATCTGGTCACTGCTCTTTGCAATCATTTCCTGTATTTGTTCAGTTTTGGCTTCTCTGCATGACTCTAATATCTTATAAAATAGTACAGATTGTGAGCATAGCTTATGCCTGTCATTCCTTTGGTGTAGTGGCAACTTTGTGGCACTTGGTCACCTCATTGGATACGTTTTTGATGAGCTATTGACCACAGCAGAGAATGGCTTTGTGTGATGACTTAGAGAGTACTGATGTCATCACGTACAGGTGGATGATGATATTGTGTCACTCGAGGAGGTGGCTAGGAAGCTTCATGGGACAATGGCCGATTTACTATATGTGGCGCATGTTACATACTGCTTTGGAAGGGCTTTTCTTTCCTCCACAGCTACTTCTGTTCTCTGGGATGTTAATGGATGGTCTCTGTTTTGTTGTATTGATTATATTTCCTTCCCCGGAGGTCAGGGTCAACATGGCACCGAAACTCTTATGTTGCTGTGAGTGACTGTTAGCCTTTGCATAGATGATGTTCCCAGGTCCAAAATTTTAAGTTTTGTTAATCTAGGGACTGTGCGAAAGATTGTTTTTAGAGTGAAAATCAGAAGTGGCTTAATGTTTCCTGTGATCTCCTTCAGAGGCCATTTCTGGTTTTTGCTTATTTATTGTAACCTTCAAAGAATTGGTCTCATGAAAGTTGTACCTTTGGGTTTCCCAAGACCCACTGTAGCAAATGAACTAGTATGGACAGATCCTTTAGGGAGGAAAATATGTTTCATTTTGTAAACTGGCACTGGTAGATTGGTTGTAATTACCAGCACTATATTGAGAAGAGCTCTGTGGCAAACAACAATGCTGTAATCTATAATCCATGCCTACCGTGAATGTAGGAGGGGAGAGTGCCTGCCATTTAGCCAAGGATTTGGTGACCCTGCTCTCCATAAAATGTTGTTTTGCTCAGGGTGCGTCTTTTCTTCCTGCACGAATACTACAAAGGTTGTAGTAACTGTAACTTATTTTCATTTTTACTTTAAAAAATGCCTGAGTTTATTTTTTTTTTAAACAGGCGTATAACCCACACCATGGATAACTTATTGGACTTTGTCTGAAAGGAGTCTTTAGTGTCTTTGGATATTTGACCAGCCTGGCTAGAGGTTTTTCAGAATGAATGGAAGGTCATGCGGCATGAATCTCCACCGGCCGTCAGGAACCCCTCAGGGGCCAGGGATGGTCAGTGGCCAGCATATTGCTCCCATCCGAGCCCACTCGGGCACTCCTGGCCCCTCGTCCTGTGGCAGCACATCAAGCCCTGCTATGGGGAACCTCGCTAACAGCATTCATCTCAAGATGCCCTTGGTAGGAGGGATGGCTCCTCAGAGCAACGTGGCAGAGAGCCCCATCCATCTGCCTGCCTTGAGCCCCAGAAGACAAGTGCTTACCAATGGAAAGCCTCGATTCCAGGCCACCCAGCCTGGGGGCATGTCCGGGCCCCATGCTTTAAAGCCAAAGCAGCAGGAGTTTGGAAGCCCTTTTCCTCCAAATCCTGGGAAAGGTAGGATTCTCTTTCTGGAATCTTTTAAAAGTGGAAACGATTTTTTTTTTCTCCCCCTAGTTCCTTATGTGACAACACATGCAATGGGGGAAAAGTTGATGGTCTCATAATGACACCTAGCTTTGCTCTGTAAGGGGATTGTGCATGTGTGTGTGAGGGCAGGGGAGCCTCCGTGGTAAATTCTGGGACACCTCGTGGGACTGTGGGACAGAATGGAAGGTAAGAGAGAATGATGAGAAATGGGGAGGAAGGCTGGGTGGAGGGGGTGGAATGGTAAGACCAAGTTTAGCAAGATCCAGCCTCTGGGTGCGTGGAGCTCTCCCTGGGCTCACAGGGGAATGGATTCTGCAGGGCAAGGAAGAGAAGGGTGACTGGAATGGCCATAATGCTACCTGGGTGCTAAGAGAAAGGTGGGGTTTGGAAAGAGGTGGGCCAAAAAGGGAACCGTTTTCATAGCCAATGAAATGAGGAATTAGGACATGTAAATAAGAAAAATTATTGTAAGAGCAGAGCCTATCCTTTTTATAGGATAGCTATAACAAGAGGGAACCAGCCTAGGAGATAATAATGGAAAATATATTTTATGTGTGTGCAGAACTAGCAAACCTGGTTAATTTGAAAGGCAGAGCGAATCTGCTTTTAATTCCCTAGTGTTTGAATTACTATATATTTTAAATTAAAGAATAGTTGTTGGGGAATCATGAATTATTTGAATGACGTACTGTCTCTAGAAACTGATGTTGACTGAATGAGGTTATACTGCAAATGATATGTGTACTTATACCAGAAGAAAAAGGGTGTGGAGCACATGTAAAAGATAGCATTGTTTTGAAAAACAGCACAGCACAATTATATATTCCTTAAGGTATTCTTAACATTTAGACTTAAATGTTTATATTAAAAGTGCTTATAAGGGTGGTGCAAAGGTAGCTCAGTGGTACAATTCTCACCTGCCATGTGGGAGACCCGGGTTTGATTCCCAGAACTTGCGTATCTCCCCCTTCCCTTGCCCCCCCCCCCCAAAATAGTGCTTACACGACCAAATAGAATTATTAGCAGCCTTATGAATAGCCATTCACCCAGTTAATTATGGTGAATAATAATCAGGCAAGTAGCCAAAAAGTTGTTTGTTTTGGTGTCACTGTATTTTGGTGTTTTGAGAAATTGATATAAATGGGCAGATTAAAAATGGAAACCCAAACATGTGTGGCTGTTTGATTTTCTTTTTTCTTTTCTTCTTGAGCCCTTTTCCCCTCTATGTTCTCCCCCCGCCCCCATTCCTGCCCAACTCTTTTTTGTCTAGGCTTGATTTTGAGTTGTTTTATATTTTAGAGATACTAATATTTAGTTTAAATATAGATAAAATCTTCCTGGGGGCTGCATCTAAACTAGCTCTGTGATTGTTGGGTTAGTATGTCGGTGGCATGGTAGGCTAAGTTCCTTAATGACAAGCTTATGTGTTTGAATTTTCAGGGGCTGGGGCCCAGTAACATTGTTCAACCATGCTTGCCTAGTGAGCTGTAGCTTGCTTTATCTATATCTGGGTTTGAAATTCTGACTAACATAATGTGATAATATTAATAATGTACACTTACTATATCCTAACGTAGCATGTGAGGCACCTTGTTAAGTGCTTTCTACACAAAGTCTCAGTTAAAACCTCATGACAGCTCCATGAGTTATTTACAATTGATTTAACTGATATGGAAGTAAACTCTAGAAAGGGTAAGTAACTTGTCCAGGGTCACCAGCCAGTGAGGAGTATGGGAATATTACTTTGGGTAACAACCAGAGGTGACTATAATGATAATTATGGTAAAAAAAAATGTCTTATATGCTTGAAGGATAGTGAACTCTCAGGGTCAATACACCTTGGAATTCATATAAAAAATAGTACTTTCCTACTTTTCAACTTTCTGATTTCTTGCTCAGCTTTCTAGCTTACGTTGTCTGTTCTGGATCTGCATGGTTGGGGCTTTCATGCGCCTGAATAAGGGGTCAAGGGCACATGATCATTATTCACCTGGCATTGCAGCTCGGATGCCAGAAGTTACCTGGATGGTGCCAGAAGTGGCTGCATGTGTCGCTTTCAGATATTGGTTGGCAGTTCCTAAACTAAGCCAGTAACTGCATTGAGAATGGTAATCTGGGACAGTTTTAACTTCATCCGGTTATTTACTCAACAAATTATTGAGCTTATATTATGGGCAAGCCACTGTTCTGGGAGTACAACAGCCAAAAAACATAGTCTTTGCCTTCTTAGTTGGAGGATTCAGACAAATACATGAACATTTATGATAGAGACAATAAGGGCTAAGAGAAGACACACTTAGTGTGATACAGCAGGATTTGAGAGGCGTTATGAGTCCATGCTTGGTAGGTGGATCTTGGAGGAGAGGAGGATATCGAGGCAATCATCTGAAGAGCGAGGGGCTAGGCTTGCAGTCATGCAAAATGCATGTCCTCTGTGTGTGTGTGCATCTGCGTGTGTACGGGAGGGGGCTGTGTGGAACTTATTCTGGGTAGGGAGAAAAGCATGCACAAGACCTGGAAGGGAGAGATCGTGATATGTTTTATAGACTTCCAATTGGTTCCACGTGGTTTGATCTTGGAGAGCAAGGGCTGTGATAAGAGATGAGGCTGGAAAGGAGCAGCAGCCAGATGCAGGGTCATGAATGACACGCTGAGAGGTTGGTATTTATCTTGTGGACAATGGCAAGCTCTTGAAGGGTTTTGACCTTATTGATAATGCAAGGGTGACATCTCTCCGTGGCTTTGCCATTGCTTTCCCGTGCATTATTGACAATGCCATGACCTGGAGGGAGAGGTAGGAAAGGACTCTCTAGGTGGTGTTGTTTGGTTTACATGGTGGCTACGAAAATGTTTTCTAAGCCTTGAAAGTAATTATACTAACTCTCAGGAACCCAGCATTGCTGTGTACAGGGAATATAAGTTACCTAAGATTTGTTACACCAGCAAGCATCTGACTTGATGACTGGTGATTCTCTAATGGAAGCCTCATGAGAAATATAAATTTGTTAGTAATGTTCTTATTACTTAGGGATTGAATTCTGCTCAATTGAAGACTCAAATAACAATGGCTTTAACATCACAGGGCGCAGTTCCCAAACAGTATGTCAGGTTCACCAGGTACCAAGGTGACTTTTTGGGGAGTCACAGGATGGTTAAAATATTTTAGGGAAACATATTGATGTACACCAGCAAATTATTTATTACCTTGAGGAAGTTTAAAGTTTCAACATTAGATTCCACTACCCTCCTTTTGGTGAGGTCATACCTTTGTGACACTGCTTTCTTTGTTGTGATAAAAGACAAATACTAAGTGGAAATCAGTGTGCAACACAAAATGAGGGTGATGGCGTCCAATCGTATTCCACAGTTTGGGGAGTTTTGCAGTGCACAACTGGGACACACATCCCATTAGTATTTGTAGTTATTTAAGAATGAAATAAATTATTTTCCTTTCAATTTATGTTTATTATTTTCTCCAACAGCTATTAAGTTAGTACATTACTAGTTTTAAGTTATTTACATGTAAATAAATGGAACTGTTAGCTGTTTTGTTTGGTTCAGGGGCACCTTGAGAAAATGACTGAGGTACTAAAAATGCCATGAACTTAGTTCATTTGGGAGCCTCATCACAGAGGTTTTTCTCACAAAAGGAGAAATCTGTAGTAAGTGTGATTTCTGCTAGTGGTTGGCAGCCCAAAGATATTAGGACTGAAGTCACAGAGAGTCTCAAACTTTCCAAAAGGCTGCCCCAGCTCCAGCTCTCCAATCTGCCTTTGGAAAGGAAGAAGATGGAACAAAGAGGCACAAAAGGCAGAAAGACAGAAGGAAAACTTCCCCCAATATTTTTCCTTTACATGGCTTTCCCAGGAGTCCCACCAGCTATTCCCAATTAAATTTAATTAGCCACTTACTATGCAACTTTTTTTTTTTGCATGGGCAGGCACTAGGAATTGAACCTGAGTCTCCAGCATGGCAGGTGAGAACTCTGCCACTGAGCCACTGTGGCCCGCCCACAACTTGTTTTTTTAATGAAAGTCATCTTTTGCCCGAAATTTACCTTTTCCTTTTAATTTAGATTTTACCTTATATTGTATTACATTATATTTCATGAGGTTGCATTATATTGTTATTTTACATTTTAGCATTTCACCTCCTTTACTTTGTCTCTCTCTCACTCTTTCAAGTAATTTGAACCACTTGAATGTAAGTTACAGACATTGTGACCGATCACTACCAAATTCCTAATCAGCTGTCCTCTAAGGATGTTTTGGCCATATAACCAAAATATGTTAATCATAACCAAGGAATTAACCTTGAATACAATACTATTATTTGTCTATAGTTAATCTTAAAATGTAATCCACATTTAAATGAATTTTATATTGTTATTTACTATATAGTTTTTATCTTTTTTCCTCACTTATAGCCCAAATGCCCTTTATAGCAGTTTCTTTCTTTTGACCCAGAATCTAATAAAAGATTCTGTATTACATTTGTTGTCATGTCTGTTTAGTCTCATTTAAAATGGAATGCCCTATTCCTCTATTCTTTGTGTTTCATGATGTGGATATTTTTAGAGTTCAGGTCAGTTTTCTTGTTACACCATCTGATTTTTCTGTTCATTTCTTCATGATTAGGTTAAGGTTAAACATTTCTGTAGAGAGTAGTACATAGATGGTGTTGTGTGCTACTATGGCGGATTGGGTTGTGTTCCACGTGTTTGGTCTTGGTCTGCATTCTGACGGGTATGGAGCCAACCCAGTGTACATCAGTGGATGTTGCTTCAGTTAAGGTGTGGCCTTCCTGAATCAGGTTGGGCTTTAATACAATCACTGAAGTCCCTTAGGAGCAGAGTGAAAGTCCGGCAGATAGAGAAGCCATGGGGAGCAGCCTGCAGTTGGAAGTCAGTAGAACCTGGAAGAGAAAGGGAAAGATACCACCATTTGACAGAAAAGCCAAGGGCTGGGGATTGCTGACAGCCATTCCCCGAGCACCACACTGTTCTGGGAGAAAGCATCGCTTTGCTGATGCTTCAGTTTTGAACTTTGCTGATGCCTCAATTTTGGACTAGCCTCAAAATCATGAGCTAATTAATTCCTTTTGCTTATACTAACCCATTATATATTTGTTTTAGCAGCAAGGAACCCATTGCATTGCATCCGGAAGCACTGACTACTATATTTGTCCTAGTATTTCTGATGCTAAGTTTGACCACCTGGTGAGGGTTGTGTCACCAGATACCCACATTGTAAAGAACCCTTTCAGAATTAATCTTCTGAAACTATTGAGTTCTCCCACACCCGTTCATGCAGTGGTTTAACATCTGTTAATGAGCCTTGTCTGAATTAGCAATTATGTTGTTGATTGTTTAATGGTAATTTTCTAATTCTGTCATTCTGATGTTTATTCGTTGATTTTCTTCTGCTAGGAAGAAGAGCTTATCTGCCCTCTTTTTAATTTTTTTTGAGACTCCCTATAGACTAATGAACTCTTTCATAAATTTTAAATTTAGTGTATTATAAGTCATTATCATTGTTATTCTTTACGATGTTCAAATTGTCCCAGATTTGGCCAGTGGTAGCCTCTTCAAGTCAGTTCCTATGTCCTTTTGACATGTCCCCATTAAGGTCTTCCTTGCTTTCTGACATGACAAGAAGTTTCATGCTTACCTTGTACCTTTCCTGCCCCAGACCTGGAATCCAGCACTTCTGTAAGGAACTCAGGTTCCTTTTAATGGGGAATGATTTTTGAAAATCTGGGTGAAAGTGTGTCTTTTTTTTGCCATGGGGACATCATTGCTTCTAATCCTTTTCCCTGGATAAGTTAGGAAGTTATTAGAAAAAATAATGAGTTCCAGTTAAAATAAATCTTACAGGGTTCTTTCTCACATTTTCTCATCGCACATTTGTCATTGAGAATCCTGCTTTATTTGCTGTGTGCTAACACTACAGAGGAGCTCCTTTTAGCTTTAAGTTTCTAAGGTAGTAGAAATTAGTTGATTGTGTACTACATGTAAATATTTAATGTGCTGAGATAAGAACATTTGTAAAATTTATCTGAGTCACTGAGTGTGCGTGGAGGATATTCTGCAATTGACAATGTACTGGTCTTGGTAGGATTTGTGAGTTCTGGTTATATTGTACCAAAAGTGGCATTTTCCCCTACTTCCCACTCCAGCAGTTACACATTGTAATTAGGCTGGTTAAAACATATTTTTCAGGGCGTCTTGGAAATCAGTTTTATGATCCCCACTTTAAGCACATTTGACACAACTATTTAAATATTTAAGGCAGTTACACATTTGCAGTGCCCTGAGGAACACATAATTGGGAAGATTTTTATTATAAAGGTTTTTTTAATTTTACTTCAGAGCCTCTGACATTTCTTGTTGGGCTCTGCTGTCCTTGGAGACAAAGGAGTTAGTTATTCATTAGCATTTGTGGGTTATTCATTATTGTTGGTCAGAAAAAGCAGAATAACATCAACAAAAGACACAAGCTAATGTTGATTAAAAAACTCTTTTATGCCGCTTAAGACTAGTGTTTCTTGTAAAGACCTTCTTTAAGAAAGAAAATCTATTGTGTGAACCTGGGAGGTCTAAAAATTAATGTGCTCTCAATAATACACTGGGTTTTATTTTTATTTGTTGCTCTTTGTGATTGTCTGATTCAATTGATTATAACCTGGAGGTTAGGTTAGCACTTGATCCCTCAGTGGGTCAGCTATTTTATGTTTTCATCGACTGCCACATCATAAATTAATAAATTCTGCCGCTGATATAAAAGATTACTTTCCTAGATTATTCCTTCACTTATGTTTATCCCTGGAAAAGCAAGAGGCAATGAGAAAAACCTGCTACCACCAACCAGAGCACCATGTTGAATGCAGTCATGTTAGAGTTGGGGTAAGGATAATACAGGGAGTCCCACATTTTGGAAGAGATGCAGTTTATATATTAAAGAAAGTTGGGACAAAATGCTTGGTTACTTTTAATATTTTTGCTTCTGCTTTTTAATCATTTATGTTTCCTTGCACTTGCCATGTGGCTTCCTGCAGAATTAGAGCAAATAAAGTTAATATTCCATAAAAGGTTCCAAAAATAACCAAGCCGGCCAGAAACCAAAGGCATTATTCCAGTTGAGGTAGCCAGAGTTTTCGTTTAGTCTCGCCAACAAGGCAGGTGAAACACAATGTTTACTTTTGTTTACTCTCTGGTCTGCACAGGGTCTACTTTGTGTGATTTATTGATGCTGAGTGTAAATCAAATTGATGATGGATTTCCCAGTATTACTAAATGCAGGCATGATTTGCTCCAGTGGTAAAAGCTGCTTGTCAGTCTCATAAAATTCCTCCTTTAAAGAGTGTGTTTCACCCCTCCCTCTTAAATGCTACAGGACAAGAAGCTGAAATGTAACACCCATTAGTCACCCGTAGCGTTCTCTAAGGTTGTTAGATAGGAACAGCCTTGGGCTTCTGTGGTGTTTTATACTTAATGTACTTTCATATTGATTGTCTCATGTCATTTGATCAAAAGCACAGTCCCTTGGGGCAGGGCAATGTAATTGGCTCCATTTTAGGGGAAGAGAGACTGAGGCTCAGTTTGCTAGAGAGCTCGTTCTCCATGAGCTGTGTGGGTCTTCATTGAACAGGACTCTACAATTTGAGAGCTCGTGTTACAGGAACTCTGAGAAATCTTGCCCCTGTCTTCCATTAGAAGTCAAGGTTGCTGCCATCCCCTGAAGAGTATACCTTGAAAAATTCAAAATCTCCAGGTCTCATTTCCATTGATAAACTGAGGAAATGGGCACTTGCTCCTCTTTTGGAAAATTGTACTTGACAGTTTTCAACATCCAGCCCTTCTGAGAATGGAGGGTATCATCTGCATGGGTAGGAATGAGGTAGCTTTTGGATTTTTGGCCACCTGGATGGTGACATCAGTACATGCACAGTTCTATGCTTCTGGCTAATATGAAGTCTCTAAGACCAAGCAGGTGAATAAAATAAATGGGAATAAATTTGCTGTTTTTGATCTATCAGATTTTTAGGGATACAATGAATGATGACTCATATTTAATACATATTTTCATGGCTGCCTTATTTGAGTACTGACAGAAATAGAAGGTAGTCATTGGCACCAACACTATAAAAAAATAAAAAATGAGGAGACTGTGGTGTAGGACCTTGCTACTCAAGTATGGTGGGACCACAACCTTAGGTTCCTCTGGGTGCTGGTTAGAAATGCATGGTCTGAGGACCACGCCAGCCCTGTTCCTAGGATCTGTATTTTAACAAGATGTTCAGGTGATTCATGTACAACGACTGGCTTCAGGGCTGTGTAACTAGCATAATCCCAAGGTTCTATGCTAGGAAGGGGATCCCGCATTTGGAATTAATGTTCTGTCGTCGTTGTCTTGACTTATTAATTTTATATTGGAATTTGTTATTATAAATGAAGTCTGGTGGGACATTGAAGCATGCACTGGTGGCCTGGAGTCTTGATTCTTACTTGTTCCTACCTTCTGCTAGGATGGGTTCTCAGTAGTCAGCTCATCCTCCTCCATCTCCACCTAGTGACCACTGCTGCCCTTTGTCCCTAGGGCGGTCTGAATGATGGGATGAGATGGCTAGGTCAGGTGCACGTGCCCTACAAATTATGTAGTTGACCTTGCAAGAGCACATCAAAATTTGAGAAGCACTGGTATGGGAGAAAGAGCAAGGACTCAGAAGACCCACAGTCCAGTTTAGGATTTGCTTGCATACAATGCTGTAAAATGGGAAGAGTCTGGGCTTAGGGCAGGACCAGCCAAGTATCGTGATCAAGAGTGTGTCCAAGATACCTCTCATCTTTGGTTTTGGCTTCATGAGGCTGATGAACAAACAAAGTTGGATGATATGGCCTTAGGGTGGGATCGTGGTGGGGAACAGGGCTCAAAATGGAATAGGAAGGCAAAAATCTCCCCAACCCATGGGAGTAGATGGAAAGCAAGAACCAAGAAGCCTAGGAAGGCAGGAATTGGAGATTTCAGCATAGGGAGGAGGGGTAAGCCTCAGAGAACTTCTGAATTTCCTAATTGGCTTTCCACATAGTTAACCAGTTGGTGGAAATATCAGGTCCACTTAAGATAGTGGAACAGAAAATGGCATTTGCGTTATAGGGTTAAATTAGATGATAAATGTGAAAGTGCACTTAAAACTGTAAGAATGCCTGGCATGTAAAGTTCTGCAGTTCCCAGACTACAAACAGGTGTGAGGCAGTTCAGACCCCTGTAAACGACAGCATCTGCTGCTGGATGAGATGTCCTTGCTCTACCACCCTGCTCATTCATGTGACTTACCCTTTGAAATAAAGGTGGACAGCTTAGGCATAACTCCCAAGCCTGGGCAGTATGGAAAGCTGCACTATATATGTATATAGTACCTTAAATGCTTTATGTTTTCCAAGTTTTGTTTCAAAAACTAGAGGGAAAAAATGTAAACCATGATAAACAAGCATAGAAACAAAATAGTTTGTTATTAAAAGTCTATCTTCCATCAGCAGTTTTACTTTTATATTTAGAGAGGGTGATCATATCATTTATTATCCAAGCCATAACTTTAACTAGTGAAATGGGGTCCTACTAATAATTTTAACCCTGGGATTATCCTGGACAAACTGAGGTATACAGTCAATGTACATTTAGGGAAAAATTTGATTGCGTTCAGATTCAGAACCTTATCCAAACACCTGAAAGTAAAGTAGTTCAATATACTTAACAAAATTAGTCCCATATAAGTTAATAGCAAAATTACTTCTTGGGGCCATTGAGTGATTATTAGTATATCATTATGTAGAATATATGAGTTTCTGATTTTTCTAGGATTGAAAATAAGCTAGCTGGCAATTATTTAGCACTTCCTATGTTCTAATCTTGTGCTTAGCTTTACATATCTTATTTTAATCTCAACAACATCATGAAGTATCCCAATTGAAAACACAAGGAAAGAGGGGCTTAGAAAGATTAAGAAACTTGTCTATGAATATACAGTGGAAGATCTGGGGATCTCTGTCTGACTCCAGAGCCTTAAATTTCTTTATGGGAAGCTGTTTTAGTTATTAGCACAGGAGTCACCTCAAAAGGCTAGGTTCTTGGCAATTAAGAATAATTTCCTGAAAATATACATTATGTTTAATGTAATTTCTCTTCTACATGGTGGTGTAGTATCTGGTATATATTTAGTTTGAAAAGAACAGTGAGATGAAGCAGAAAAAAGCACTGCTAAGGAAATTGTTGCAAGTGTTTGTGCTGTTTTGTGTTAGAACTGCCTCCCCCTGCTGCCATGACTTGCCCAAGATGGTGGTCTTGGTGAGTCAGTAGGCAATGAGAAGTAAAAAGGAAGATACAGTAATGGCTAATGTGTTTGGAGTAATTGCACTGGTCCAGGTTCTACACTGCACAAGCCTGCTGAGCAGTATGACTAGGACATAACCTGCAAAACCTTCTGTGGTGGCCCCGGAGCTCACTTTTTCTTGTAACTCTTGTACCAACCGCATGTATCATTAGTCTTAGAAAATGAAGGCTTGGAGAGGTGAAGTGACTTAACAATGTCATAGCTACTATGTGGCAAGGCTGGGAATTGAATCTAGCTTCTGTCTGAGCCCAGAGTCTTGGATCTTAACCCTCCTATTGTAGATGGTTGGGTTGGGTCATAGAGCCTTCTCCTTGGATTACGGGGACTCCGGCATGAGACCTGTGCTTCCTACCTGCCAGCATGCTGGTTCACCAAGTATCTCATTCATACCTCTTTGGGCTGTAGGTAACTGAAACCTTCTTGTACTAGCTTGTATAAAAGGGGATTTATTATAAGGAACCAGGAGTTTTTTCATGGTACTCAACGAGAAGATATTCAACCAAGTCTTTTGAGGGACTATAAGGACAGGAAAGCCCCAAATGTGTAATGTACTTAGAACTCCTGTGCCATGAGCCAACTGGGTAGAACCTCTCTATCCCAATTTCAGGTTCTTTGGAAAACTTTGTTGCCAAATTGGTTTATCTAATTAAGATGTGAGCAGAGCCTCATAGAATAAATATGGGTACCGCCAGCTCAGAAAAGGGGAGTGTGCGTTGAGCAACATGACACGTAGGACTCAATCCCTAGATAAAGGTGGTTTGGGAGTGTACCTCAAATAACAGGGGCATTTCCACAGTGTCACAGGAATTGTGTTTTTCCACCCAGGTGATTCCAAAGTAAGGAAGTATATTTTAGAGGTTTGACCACCAACAAAAGTTAATGTTAGGAAAGGTTGTGGGATTTTTTTTCACCTTAAAGGATAAACCACTAAATTAAATATAGATTGTGATGATTTGTATCAGTTTTCAAGTGTTGTTCACTACATTTTATAAGGTAGCCCATTTTTTTTTTTTAAGGTAACCTGGATTTTCATTGCTCGATGGGGGAATTTAAGAAAACATGTAATGGATGATCTATTAAGTCTTTAGTTTATTTTGTATTTAGAGTTTAGTGAAAGGAAGGTTTGTCAGGGTTCAGGTCCACAGATCTTGATTTCTATTTGAAATCACCTTAAGCAACCCAACAATATGAAGTGGTCTGCCTGTCAGATTTGAAAATTTTAGCATAGTTATTTGTTGTTGCCTTGGATTGTCTAATCAAAGAGCATCCATTCATGAATACTCCTGACTTTTATGCCAGATTTTTAATAGGAAACTGTCAGGCATAAAACACATACAATTAATCAGTGAGTTAAATTTTTAAAAGTTGGGGTACATGGATTGGGTATTGAAAACATAATTTTTCTACATCTTTGGTCCATGTAATTTTTCCACGTACATAAAAACAAATTCTGTATAATCACATATTTACGATCATGGCAGTGACGTAAGATGGACCTGTGATCCCTGCCACCTGGTATTCATACCCATTCCTTGGGTGTGGGCTGGATATAGCAACTTGATTCTAACCAATAGAACACATGATAAACGTTATGAGATGTCACTTCCACAATTACATTACACAAGATTAGGCTTCTGTCTTGCTAGCAGACTCTCTCTATTGCCTTCTTGGTTTTCATGTTTTGATGAAGCAAGCTGCCATATTGGAGAGGCCCATATGGCACAGAACTGCGGGTGGTCTCTGGCCAAAGCTGAGGAGGACCTGAGGCCCTCAAAAACCTCTATTGAGGAACCAAATTTTTCCAACAACCCTGTGATCTTGGAAGCACCTCCTTTCCCAGTTGAGCCTTCAGATGAGACCTCAGCCCTGCCTGGCACCTCAAATGCAGCCTAGTGAGAGACCCGGAATCAGAGCAACCAGCTAAAGCAAGGCTGGGCCTCCTCATATTCAGCAGCTGTGAAACTCTGTAATAGATGTGTATTAGTTTAAGCCTCTAAGTTTGTGGTGATTTGTTATGCAGCAATAGCTAACTTATACAATTATTGCCTGAACTAGTCTTTCTTTCAAGAGGCACTAGACAATTAGACAAATCTAGGAGTAGGAGGGGAAATTAACTTCTTTTGAGGACCTATGATATGCCAGGCATGGTGAGAGGATTCAGTAGAGCTGACTTGTAGGCCCCCTCTTTTTTGCTTCATTTTACAAATGTGGAAATTAACATTTTAGTTGAATTCAGGTCTTCCTTACTCCAGTGCCCCTGCTCCTTCCCTGTCTTTGGCCAACTTTCTGTAAGCCATAAGCAATGGGCATTTTTACCTAAAAAGTAAAGTTGATCCATCCTCAGGTATTCATCAAGGTCTGTGAGCTTGTTCTTAGGTCTTGCTTTTCCTTTCTCCTCACCTGAGTGATGTGCTCCCAGCAGATACACTTTTGCTCCTTCCTTTCTGCCCTCATCTAAACCAGTGTTTCAACAGCTCTATTTTTTTATTGTCCCCCTTTACTATCTCAAATGAAATTCATAGACACATGTAATTTAAAAAAATGGTATCATTTCCTAACTGAAGTACAAGGGAAATATAGAAGCAACATGATTTATAATGAAATAGTATTCATTTAAGTATGAAAATGCTCCAGCACAACTGCACTAGGAAACATAACAAAGTGGTTGGATAAGCTTGCACCTAAATGTGGGCTAAAATTCACATGATTTGGGTAGATTGTATTGTTTGCTTAAATGTCACTAGTGGCATTGCTTTTAATGATAGGATTTTAGGAAATGATAGCCAACACTTGATAATATTTCTGTCAGAACAGTGATCAGTCTCCCCTTGATTTGCATTGTCACTTCTTTTTCTAGATAATTTAGGTAAATAAAAATAATGAAAAATAATGCATTTTGGTATTGAACTCTGATAATTTTAATAACCAGTTTTTTTTTTTTTTACTTGTATGCATGTCTGGCCAAGACCCTTGAAAATCCCATGGGATATGGGATAGTTCTTTGTTGTGAGACTGTCTAGCATCCTGCCTTCACCTTTTAAATAGTAGTTATGCCTTTCACTAATTGTGACAACCCAGAATTTCCTCCTAAATGTCTCTTAGAGGGCAGTGCCCTCCACTCTCACAGATCTAAATCTCAGTCTGCTTTTAGCACAAGACCTCAACTGATTAAAGTATTATAATTTTTAGAGGTGTTTGTGTTTTAAGTGGGCCAAAAACTTTAAGGCAGAGAAAAGCATTTTTCATGGTGGAATTTGTAGGGGAGAGAGGTGGTAAATTGAGGGATGAAAAGGGTCTTTTTTGCAACCCTTAAACTACATGGTATACATGTACTCCTTATATTTTCAATTTCAGACTTTCTTTTTCTATCTCTTTTCTTTAGGCCCCATATACACTTTTAAGTCACGAGTTAAGCATCTTTGTAACTTAAATTCTTTCTTCTTTCCCGATTGTGTTTTGAGATACACAGACAAGCTTGTCTATGTATCTAATGTTGTCAGACAATCAAATGAAATTTTCTGAGCATTGACTTTAATCAAGGTGTGTGCTAGTTACTGAGCCTTCAAAGGTGACCAAGATGTGGCTGGACTTCTCTGAGGATTGTGGTCATAACTCAGTCTAACACGTGTTATAGTTGAGGCACAGAGCTTGACATGTTAGGTGTATATGTAAGTATATGGCTCAAGAAACTTGTGATCAAATGTAGAGAGAGAAAGGAAGAATGTGGGAAGATTTGAAAAGCAATAACTCTTATAAATATGGTTCATTAGCAACAATAAATGAATTCACCAGGTTTATGTACTTCTGTAATATATAATATATGACTTATGACAGTTAAATACATGGGCCTGAAATAACATGTATACTATGTTATATAATATACTATATGCAATTATGTATACATACTGTATATTACAATTTATAGATAAGATTTTATTAAATCAATAAGTAAAGGTGCCAAGAGGCAACTGTTAGCTTCGCTTTCTTATATTTCAGAAATATATCATCATAGTAGATACCTTTAGATGTGGTGTCATTTGTGGTTGGAAGCTTATTTTATATTTCCAGAGGAACGAGAGAAAGAAGGAAGGAAATAGTGTAAGAAAAGGCGGTGGGAGCTGCAGCTCTTCATATAAAGACTGGTAGGATGGGTCTTGTGACATGATACATGCAAATGATCTGGAATATGTATGGGGCAGTGTCAAATAGGTTTTTGGTTTACAATGATGACGGCTAAGAGGAGAGGATCTCATATCTCAATTGGAAGAATAGAAATTAGACATTAAGAAGAGGTCCCTGTGAGTGATACGAGAGATTTTAATGTGTTTCAGGTGAAGGAATTAGAATTGCTTTCTCTATTAATTTTAAAGGAAAGGGGTGATTTAGTGTGCAAGAAAGCTTGGCTAAGTGCTCACCCAATAGTGTATCAGCCAGGGTCCTATCAAGAAAAGAGATGCCATTCCGGATTGCAGTTATTTTAGCAGGGAGACTTGATAATATCAGAGATTTCTTAGATGATATTGAAGGACTGAAAGGGCAAACAAACAAACAAGTGAATTCTGTGGTAGCACATAAAATAAGTGTAGGAAGGACCTACCGCCGTAGGGCTGGAGGATCAGAGGGAAAAGGCTGGGTGTTACAAGAACCCAGAAGCTTGGAGAAGGAGCCTGCCCAGCTGGTCCCAGACTTCTGAGGAGTTGCTGTCCAGCTGTTGATAGCACCTTGGAGAGCTGAGACCAGCTTCCTGTCCAGAGGCTCTTCCAGCACCAGACCAGCAAGTATGGGTGGCCCCTGGAGCATAATATGAAGATGTCAAATCAGTAAAGTTTCTTAAGATAATTCAAGCTCTAGATCTAAATATTAGAAGGGCTCTTTCTTCTTCTTTTAAAAAATTTCTTAGGATAATTAGACCGGTTAGATCTAGGTAAAATATCTAAACCATAACATTGAATTCCTTTCAAAATGCTTTGTATCAAATGAAGTTTGCGTATTTGAAAAATTTTTGGACAAGCCCAGAGAAATAAAGCAGAGTAAGACATTTACTTTTCATTTCTTTACAATCTTAATACAATTTGAAAGAATAATGGTATCTAATATTTACATAGCGATTTAAAATGCAACAGATAATATTCTAAGTGCTTTGTATTATCTTAATTTTTAATAATATTGTAAGTGCTTTGTATTATTTTGATTTTTAATTTATCAATGAGACAGTAGATTCTTATTTAAGTTGCACAAAAACCCAATGAGGCAGGTACCGTTATGCTAGATATTATTCCTCTGTGCTGGCTTGAAGTTATTATACATCCCAGAAAAGCCGTGTTTTTAAATCCTCATTCAATATTGCTGGGTGAGATTTTTTTTGTTGTTGTTTCCTTGGAGAAGTGTCCCACCCAATTGTGGGTGGTAACTTTTGATTAGATGATTCCATGGAGATGTGTCTCCACCCATTCAAGGTGGGATTGCTTACTGGAGCCTTTTGAGAGGGAACCATTTTGAAAAAAGTTTAGAGCTACACAGCCAGAGATCTCTGGAGATACAAAAGAACACTTCCCCCCCTCCCCTGCCCCCCCGGGGGGTAGTCCTTATGAAAGGAGAAGCCAGGAGACATGTGCCTTTCCAGCTGACAGAGGTGTTCTGGACTCATCAGCCTTTCTTGAATCAAGGTATCTTTCCCTGGATGCCTTAGTTAGGAAGGCACAGCCTTAGAACTGTAAACTTATAACTTAATACATTCCCCTTTTTAAAAGCCATTCCATTTCTGGTATATTGCATTCTAGAAGCTTCCAAACTAAAACATCTTCCAAATTTTCAGATGAGGAAACTGAGGTATGGTTGAATAGTTTGCCCAGAATCACGCAGCTAGTGAGTGGCAGAGCTGGGAAATGAACTCTCCAATTTGGCTGTAAGGTACATGCTTTTAACCACTAAACCATACTAACTTCATATGTTTCTTTCAGAACCCATGCTCTGACTCATGTCTGGATGGGTAGGTAGATGAATGAATGGATAGATATATAGATAGCAAATCCATTCATTATTCAACAGTGATATGGTGTAGCAGAAATTCTGGTTTGGGTATCAGGAGAATGAGGCTCAAAACCTAGGTCTTCCACTAACTTTCTTGGAAACTTTAAGAGTTGCCTTAACAATCTTGGCTCTGTAAAATGACGAAGTTGAATGAAATGACTTCAGAGACCCCTTTTTAACTACCATTGTTTTCTGATTGGAATAAGCCTGGTGACCCTTTAGGAATTGGGAGCTATAGATAAGCAGCAGAATGAGTTAATAGTTTCTGTTCATCGGTTAGAAACAGACCTGATATTGATGGTGCTATTGATAGCTAAGTAGCTAGAGATTGTCAAGGACGAAGAGATTAAGGACTCGATTATTCAGACATATGGGCACTATGGGACTAGCTGTTGTTCTAATTTCCATTTTTTGCTGATCTCCATCTTTTTTGCATTCACATTTTAATCTTGTCAGGAACTGGCACAAGTACTTGTTAGAAGTCATTTCATCTCTGGGGATTTAGCCAAGAGAGTTTGGTCTCTTTTGCTAACTTTGCTTACTCCTTAAGGGGCTGTCAGCTCTCTCCCAATTTATAGATGGCCTGTCTTTGTAGAATTGCCTTTGATTTGAAGACTGGAGACCTGGACCCCAAAGAACAAAAGATGTCCAGGAATTTGAAAAGTGTAGCAAAAACACTTCCAGTTTAGAAGATGGGAAATGAGTTATGTTGGCTTAAAAAGCATTTTCCTTAAGGTTAAGAAGGGAGTATGATTGTTTGTGATGTGGGAGTATGTGTGGGGGGACAGTTTTTCTCTTATTCTCTAAGCAATGACACTCCCCTTTACCCTCAAGTATTCTCCTTTTTCTCCTGGTCCTCCTTTCCCACCCCAATTTTCCAAAGCCTTGATTTTTATGAAAGAATTAAAAGTCCCTGAAGCCTTTGTATAAATGGTATGTATTGCAGCACATAGCACTTATCAACAATTCTATGAAAGGTATGGGTTTATTTAGCATCAAGAGTGATTTCAAATTGGGTTTTGAGGGTTGCCAAATGTCACAATTGATATTTTTGGTAAATTTAGAATGAAATAATTTGGCTCATGTTCAGCAGCAAACTTGAATAGAGAGACATAGTTTGTTTTCTAAATATTTTTGTATAATCTTTGAATTGCATCAGCGTTTTTAAAAGCATTTATAACAATTTGTAGTGAAATAATTATGCCTCATTAGCACAGTGCTTGATACCCATCCCTCCCTCCTGTACACAGACAAGAGCCACAAGATCGATAGGGAGGCTGGTGTGTGTGTGTAAAATGTAGGCCTACATTTGTGTATGCTGAGTGGCATGGATGATCTGCTGGTCCAGAATTAACCTAGAGGATCCCAGAATTTTTTTAGAGCTATGCCAGGCTTTGAGAGGAGCCCCTCTGAGCCACGCCTTCCTGCCTCAATTGGAATTACTGAATATTTGATATGTTGGTCCCGGTCCTTTCTCCTTAAGCCAGTCAGCTGATTTTCCTGGTGACAGATGAAGTTAGGAACAAGGGTGAATTACCAAAGTAGTTCTGCTTTGGTTCACTCCAGGTTGTGAGCTTGTCACTTTCAGTACTTTTTTTTTTAATTAAGATATTTTTATTAAAGAAAATTGTCTTTGCAGAACAATCATGTGTAAAATACAGGATTCTATCCACCTCCATACTACAAACACTTGCATAGGTGATGTAAAATTTTAAAAATTGATGATTGCACTTATTATGTCATTCTAATAATTTTTAAAAATTTTTGGGGGGTGCATGGTCTGGGAATCGAACCCGGGTCTCCCACATGATCATTCTAATAATTTTTAGTAGTAGTGACATTTGTTATAATTGCTAAGAGATTATTAAGGTAGTGCTATTAACTATTTTCCATAGTTTACATAAGGTTATTTTCCCCATCTTCCCAACCAATTATTATTTTTTCATGCATGTCCTTATTTTATTAATCATTAACCCATACATTGGATAAAGGTGATGTCAGTCAAAGTTTTACAATCATAGTGGTAAGATGAAAACTATATAGTTACACAAACACTACGGAAGATAAAGGCTAATGGACTACAGTTCAACAATTTCAGGTATTTCCTTCTAATTATTCTAATACACTAGAAACTAAAACAGAAATATTTATATAATAAGGCAGTATTTGTAATCATTTGCTAAATCATAACTTCTAAGTTATATTTCCCTCTCATCTGATCATTCTTTCAGTCTTCAAGAAGAAAGTGAAAACTTCTTATGTGAAACCTCCCAGATATTTACACCGTTTCAATGATGTTAATAGCATTAAAAATTAGTTACCAGTGCATCTAATGTCAAATAGCAACATAGTTTGAAATGAGATTTTTTTTTTAAGAAATTTAAGAAAAGTTTTACGAAATCCAGTACTTCTTGTATAATTTTATAATTTTTAGAGGGGGAGATTTCAAAATGTGGGTCATATGGGTGATGGAATGACATGACAGATGTCTCGTTCGATGCCTCGCCTCCCTGAGAAAGCACGTGGTCCCTGTATGTGCATGTTCCTGCATTGCTCGGTGGCCAGTTTTCTTTACTGAGCTGTATTTGGACAAAAGAACTCTTATGATTTAATGTAGAAGTTCAATTCCAAGAAATATGGGAGACAACATTTCATTTTCGTTAGGAGGGAGAACTGAGATATTAAGATCATAGCTCGATCCCTCCACTTCCAAAGGAATGGCATGTACGGCAGCATGTGGCATAGCATTGTTCACCTCTGCCACTTGTCGGTTCTGAGACCTTGAGCAAGTAGCTTACCCTCTCTGAAGGATGCTGTTTGTACCTAACACATAGAAGTTTTTTTAAAAATTAAATACGATTAGCACAGTAAACCAAAGATTCCAAACCTGATAATCAGGTCTTTTGAGCCCAAGGTCTTTTCCTTGTCATCTTTCACCAGACAGAAAATGCTGGTAAGCCAGATTTTATTTCATGAAGTACTTGCAAGCCCATTGTGTGTCTATATGAACAAGACAATTACTGCTCTCCCTTACATTCTAATGGGAGCAGCAGTCAACAAGTAAATGCCTAAGAAGCAGATTCATGGGGTTGTATGTGCTGTGGAGACAAACAAAGCAGAATAATGGGTCCACTGGGACAAGGGAGGATATTTTGGAAAGGGTGTCCGGGAAAGGCTTCTGTGATTCAAGTGCGGGGTGAGCCATCTGAAGATCTGAGGATGAGTGTTCCTGGAAGAGGAAAAAGCCAGTGCATAAGCCTTTATTTGATTTGGGAAACTCCAGATCCTTTACATCCTTATAGATGGAGGCAGGGAGTTCGGAACTTTTCAAGTGTGGTGGGAATGCTTTGAAGGGTTTTAAATAAAGGAATGACTTGATCTACTTTACTTTTTAAAACAGGCATTCTGGATTCTGTGTTGAGAATAGACTGGGCAGGAGGGCAAGAGTGGAAGCAAGAAAACCACTTAGGTTTTGCAGCATCTGTGGAGCTAGATGGTGGGTTGGGCTGGGGAGGTAGTGGTGGAGGGTTTGGGATAGGCTTTGAAGGTAGAGCAATGGGACTTGCTAAAGGTTTGGATGTAGGGTGTTAAGAGAAGAATCGAGGGAAACTTCTTGGAGTTTGGTCTGAGCCTATAGTGAATGGTAGTACAACTGAGATGGAGAAATCTGGGCTTGAGGGCAGGGGGATGAGATTCTGTGTGGAACATACTACATTCGAGGCACTTATCAGTTCTCCAAGTGGGGATATTGACCACATTGTTGGATATACGAGTCTGGAGGTCTGGAGTGAAGTGGGAGCTAGAGACAGAAAATCGGAGTTTAGGAGCATGTGGATGGTATTTGATTCCATGGGACTAAGGGTTGACTTGGGGGGAAATGAGGAAGAAGAGTGCCAAGAGCTGAGCTCTGGAACACCAGCATTGGAGGAGGAAACTGAGAAGAAGCAACCAGTGAGGTAGGAGGAAAGTCAGGATAGAGGGCCTCTCGGGAACCAAGTGAGCAAAATAGTTTAAGAAGAAAGGAATGATCAATTATGTCAGATGTTGTTGAGAGATCAAATAAGGTGAGGCTGGAAAATTCTCTGCTGCATTGGAAACGATGGAGTCAATGTTGCCTTGAAAGAGGACCAAGCCACGCTTTATCTGGCTTATTCACTGCCTTGTCCCTTGTTGCACAGTACCTGAAACATGATGAGGGCACTTTAAAAAACATCTGTAGAGTGAATGAATGAACGAATGAATGGACAAGCCCAACTTTTCTGTTTTTTGGTCTCAGTGCAATCACTGCTTGTTTGAGACTTTACTCTTCTGTATCATTAGGGATAAAATCATGTCATTGTCAATATGACTAACACATGATACTTCTTTCTCTCAATTAGCAGTCTATAATGTTGATTCAATATTTATCTCACATCTCAATCAACGAAAAATATGTAACAATAATAGTTCTAAACAATGCCCTATATTACATCATAGGGTGAAGTAGAAAAAGAAAAAGTGATCCAGTCCACTAACACAGCCTCAAAGGCCCCCCACCTCCACCCCATCCCAGAGGCTGCGAGGTTCCGCTGTGAGCCCTCGAGCAGTGGATCAGTTACCCAAAAAGTGCTGTGGCTTGAAGGTAGAACATTTTTAATAGGACAGATCAGAGGTTACTTTAGTGGTCAAGCCCAGGGCTAGTTCAGTCTGGACCACACAGATATTTGCCCCTTATTTTTATTATTTATTTTTTGGGGGTGCATGGTCTGGAAATCGAACCCGGGTCTTCTGCATTCTACCACTGAACCACCTGTGCACCCCTTCCCCTTTATTTTTAGATGTAAACCAGTGAAGATACTCTCAGCTGGTTACAGTGGGAAGAATCTAGCCTCACAGTTTCCCAAATTGCTTGCTGAGGTGACTTGGGGTGCCACAGTGAATTCTAAAGGGGGTTGTGGGCTATTTAAAAGAATTTTTTTTTTTAGAGAAACACAGAAATAATTGATTTATGTTAGCTGCCATGTGAACTACTGGGTCAAGGTAATTCATAGTTTCAACATTTGATCACTGCATTCCTTTCAATGACATCATATCTTTGCGAAGCTGGGCTTTTAGGGATTGCTGTGATAAAAATCCAGTCTTGCATAAAATTCAATATGGAGCAGGAAGCGAGGGTGTCAGTGTCCAGTTTGATTCCAAAATTTGAGCAGTTTTTCAGTGTCCCAAAACATATATGTCCAATTAATAATTGTGGTTATTAAGGAATGAATTAAAAATATCATTTTAAAATCTATTTATGCTAATTAATTTTTCAGATGGCTACTAAGTTGTCAGGACATAAAAATTATTAAATTGTTTGGACATTCCTATTTAACAAATGAAACTGTTAGGTTATTTTTTTTGGCCATGAAAAAATTACTGAGATACCAGAGTGCCATGAACCAAGGAAGTTTGTGACCCTCTGGTCTGACTTTTCAGACATCCAGTAAGAAGGAAAGGTCAGGGGGCACCCATCCTGCTGCCATTTTAGCTTGGCCTCTTTACTGCCCTGCGTCTTTCTCCAGTCCATGCCACTCATCGCTCTTTCAAGTATTCCTGTGGATGATTGGGTAACTTTGGAAAATTAACAGATATCAGTGAGCAGTGCAGTTTCTCCTGAATGACTGTTCTTACTGTTGCAGCTGTGCTAGCTCAGAGTCATAAAAGCCATTTAAAAAGAAGCCATGTCTGTTTTGCAAATGGCCTTTACTTGTAAATGGTCAGTATTATCTCTTACTCAGTAGAGTGTCAGAGCATTTCCTGTCCCCGTTTCCACTTTCTTCCCCTTGAATATTTCACCACGGCTTCCAGAATTAGAACTACTCTTAGAACCCAGCACATATGTGGGCTTACGGCTTTGTGGTCTAGCCTGGGTTTGCTTCTATTTCTTCTTTTATTTTCCTCTCCAAGAAAATGTGTTCTGAGCACTAAACCACTACCTTACGTGTGAACTTTCAGAACATGGCCCCAGCACAAAGGGGACCCCTAGATCTGTGGAGAGCCCTCTCTCGGGACCATATTAGAGGCCACCGTAGTTGTAATATTCTATATTTGGCCCTTAAAATCTCAAAATCCCTCTCTGTTTATGGCAGGAGTATGCCTTTTTTTTTTTTAGAGTCAAGATAAGATCCTGAAAAGGACCCATTTTCATGGGCTTAGAAGCAGCGCCAGGTGCGTCTGCGACTGTCTGAAATGGGAATTGCACTTAGTGAAATTGCAGGTTTGTGACCACTGACCAAGATGAAAGGCAGAGAAGTGAGTGAGTTACATGATGTGACTTAGTCCATTCTCGCAGGAGTTTTCTGAGGGCTTAGAGTGCCCGAAGGTGTCTCCTTTATCTTCATTTCTGTGGGTTTCTTTGCTGAGTGAAGTGACCCCCTTGAATGGCCTTCCTGGGCAGTTGGTATTTCATTCTTGACAGAGGCCTTCCAGGTCTTGGGCTTCAGAATTACCCTGCGCAGCGGGAGGAGGGGGTGTGTCTGTCTGTCTCCACCACGGAGATCTCCTGAACATCTGTCTGTCTCTTCCTCTTCGCCTGCTTTGACTCTCTCTTTTGTTCTCTTTCCATCTCAACCTCTTTCCCTTCTCCTTTCCTTTTCTCTTCCTCCCTTCCTCCTCCATCCCCATGTCTCCTTTCAATTGCTCCCATCACAGTGGCCGGCCTCCTTCAGCCCCATGTCTCACCCTCACGTATTCCCGAAGGAAAGAGGGGCCCATACTGACATGTGGAGAGTCACCCTAGGCCTTGAATAGAGCAGCAGAGCGTTGCAGTATTTTCAGTGTTGAACTTGTGGGTGGGATTCAGAGAATCTCTATGAAAGGCTTTACCTTGGTATGAGATAATCAAGACGACCCCCTCCACCCCCCCTCCACCAGTCTTCCAGAATTTCATAAAATTCAAAAAGATTAAATTGTACTTGCTGTTTGGGTTTTACCATCTCTAGCTTTAGTACCGTATTATCTCCAGAGCAATGCTGTCCTGTAGGAATATCATGGCAGTCACAAATGTGAGCCACAGATATAATTTTAAGTTTTTTAGTAGGCATATTAAAAGAGTAAAAAAAAATAGGTGAGATTAATTTTAATAATATATTTTATTGACATGAGAGCGCCAAAACATTATCATTTAAACATGTTATCAATATTTAAAGATAATATTAATGAAATATTTTACATTGTTTTTCGTACAGTCTTGACAGCGCATCTCAGTTTGGACTCTCCACATTTCAGTTGCTTAGTAGCCATATGTACTAGCGAACCTTGCACTTCCAGGTAGCTGAAACATGTTGAGGAAAAGAGGTTTCAGTCAATTTCTGAGCAGCAATTATTTTTTGAGTTCTGTGTTTTTCAGAATGCTGAATGAATGGATCAGGTGGGTGGAGAGCAAGATGGGCTTGGAAAGCACCTTCAAGTTCAGTGTCAGTCATTTAATACCCTTGCTCAGAGAGCTGGCCTGCTGGGTGGTGTGGGGGCTTGGCCTGAAGGTGGAAGCAGACTAGGCATCTCTGCCAGGCCTTCCACACAACTGCTCAGTTCCCTTCCCCTTCTCCCTCTCCATTTCCCCCTCCCAAACTTAAATCCCTCCACTTCTTGGGTGTCTAAGGGGTTCAGCAAATAAAGACTGGTCCTACTGGTGAAAATAACCCAGCAGCTAAGAATTCAGGTAGGTCCTTTAAATCCTGGAAACATGTTTTCTCCCTTTTTGTACCTTGGATCACCTGATAAAGGAGAATATTTACTTTTTTCCTTGAAATTTTCAAATAGTATCTTATTCCAGAAAGGCTCAATAGCCAACAAATCTAAATGCTATTTTTGTTCATAATTTGCATGTCACAGTGACAGGAGGGTGCTGCCTACCCCCAGTCCCCATTTGTGAGTAGAGACCGAGTTTGAACAGGCCCAGCTGCCTTTGCCTTGGTTGAACATTCTCTTGTGTTCTTTGGGTTACTATTGCAAAACGTCATCATAGGCAGAAACTAAAAGCACCCCCATTTAACTTTGGTTTGAGTCTGCCCTGAGGATGAAGGGATAGGATGGTTGGGGGTGGGGAGTTAGTGAGTTGTCAACAGCTATGTAAATAAATGGAAATATGGTCAGCTTTAACTTCTTCCCCCTTTGTCCCCATTCCTGCCCCCAATCCCCAGCTATTTTCTTGCCTATGGATGAAGAAATCTCCAGGTCTATTTTCAGTTCCTCTTGTGAAAAGGGGAAGGAGGGAAATATGGATTATATTACAGATGGATTGGGGGCTCCTGTTTCTGCAGTTGATTATCTAGGTTCTCTTAGAAATGACCAACCAGAGACTCTTAGATCTTCTGACGTCTGAATTCCCTCCCGTTAGTCCCAGTTCCTAGATTTCGAGGTCTTGCAGAATGCTTGACGTGTTGCTCATTGTGCTCCTGTGACACTGCGGTGCTTCTGAGTGGTGGGGTCTCCAGTGGTGTGAGCTGAGAAGGAGCTGGGATGTTTTCTGGTGGAGGTGCAGGGAATGGGGAACAGGCAGGAGACAGCTGATCCACCAAGATCTGTTCATTTTCGTTAAGGGTAAAATTGGCTGCCAGATGATATCTGGGACTTTGTGATAGTAAATCTGAAGAACTATGCTTAGAAATAAGGATTGGAAAAGTACAGGGGTTGAATTATTACCATGTGTTAGGAATGTGAAAGGTTTCTTGGATAAAAGAGGAAAAAAAGAAAAGAATGCAAGTAATATCATACTGGGATAGCCAAGTATATAGTTTCCAAGCCTTTTCAACATTTTAAGTATATGTTACATTTACTATTGTAGCAATAAAACAAAATAAACAAGTGAAAACAAAATCACTGCCAGTTTTGATACTCAAAACAGACCTGTTCTAGTTTTCGCTTCTTTTCCTGAGAGTTTCAAGGGATGATTTACCTGTGAGAATGTTCCCCTTGATGGAATCATAAAAGCAAGAAGCCAACTCCCAAATATGCCAATTCTTTACCCATTATGGATCTTCTTTTTTAAAGTTTTTATTTTGTAATGATTTTAGATTTACAGAAAAGTCACATAGATACTACAGAGAATTCCCATATATACTTCATCCATTTTTCTTAATAGTAATATCTTCTATTACTGTGGTACAGTTGTCAAAACTAAGATATCTGTCTATTACTGTTAGCTAAACTCCAGACTTAGTTAGTTCACATTTCACCAATCCATTGTGGATCTTTTATTCATGAATTTAGGTTATTTTTTGAACTTTTATATTGTTTGTGATACCTCTATTTTTAAAAAATCATGTTTTCCCATTGAAAATAAAATATATATTTTATTGTAGAAATTAGGAAAATACTTAAATATAAAGAATAAAATAAAACTTACTGGCGTCTCATCCCTGTTCTAATTTTCTGTTTATGGATGTAGACATAAATTACTTAAATTCATATTATCTACAGTATAGTTTTGAATTCTATAGTTTTCATATAACACTACCTGGGAGAAAATTATTTGATTAAAAATGTTGAAATCAAATGCATAATTAAAAAAGTCATATTCCACTGTATAATTACTCACTCCTCTACTGATAAACAGCCCTTAGGCTCTTTCTACTTTTGGCTACTGTAAATTGCATTTGATATTAATTGTATTATGAAGATCTTTTAGTACTTTTCTGATGATGTTCTCGGCACATTCCCAGGAGTGGAGTTACAGTAAAATGAGTTACAGTGGGCCTGCTTCTAGATACATGTTGCCAAGTTACTGTCCAGAAAGATGCTTCCAATTTATATTCCCGAAGCATCCTCTGAGATACTTACCTTACTTCACCTTTACCAGCTGTGCTGGCTTGAAAGGATTATGTACCCTAGAAAAGCCTAATCAGTCTTGTGGGAGCAACAGTTTCTTCTTATCCCTGTCTGGTACTATAGGTTGGAAACTTGATTAGGTTATGTCCATGGAGATGTGACTCAATCAGGTGTGGGTATTAAACTTGATTAGATGGAGATGGGTCCCCGTCCATTCTACATGGATCTTGATTAGTTTACTGGAATCCTATAAAAGAAGATGTATTTTGGAGAAAGCTCCAGAATACTACAGAACCACAAAGCAGAGGGTCCACTAGCCAGGACTTATGGAAATGAAGAAGAGAAATGCCTCCAGGGGAGTTTCATGAAACAGGAAGCCTGGAGAGGAAGTTAGCAGATGCTGTGCATGTTGTAAGCTTTTCCAGAATAGAGAGAAACCCTGGCTGTGTTCGTCATGTGCCTTTCCACTTGAGAGAGAAACCCTAAACTTCATCAGCCTTCTTGAACCAAGGCATCTTTCCCTGGATGCCTTAGATTGGACATTTCTATAGACTTGCTTTAATTGGAACATATTCATGACCTTCGAACTGTAAACTTATCAGTTATTAAATTCCCCTTTTAAAAAGCCATTCCATTTCCAGTATATTGCATTCTGGCAGCTAGCAAACTAGAACACCAGCCTGAAACATCATCATTTTAAAACTTTCGCAATTTGATGGGTAAAAAATTATCTTTAGTTTTTAAATTTGTAATAGCTTTGTTGTTTAATTTCTTTGATTGTTAGTAAAATTGACCAGATAAATATTCAGCTATATTTTCTTAGTTTATATAAGTGAACAGTTTACACTTAATGCTTTACACAGTCATTAATTAAATTTGTTGAATGGTGTATGTAAAGATCTAAAATGACTTTTTCTAGATGGTCAGTGTTCCCTCAAACAGTGCCTGAATGAATACTGCCTGTCCTGTTCTTACTGAATTATAATTTTTTTTTAAAGTATAGGTTTCTGTTTGTGGGATCACTCATTGTCCCAATGACTTTGACATCTCTGTATCTTCAGCCAGTACCATTGTTATTTGAACTCTGGCACTTTTTTTTTTTTTTTTTTGCATGGGCAGACACAGGAAATTGAACCCAGGGTCTCCAGCAGTGCAGGCAAGAATTCTGTCACTGAGCCACTGTTGCACCAACATGGCACTATTTACATGCAGTTTTACTGAGATATATTCACATATCATATAATCACCTGAAGTATACAATCAGTGTTCACAGTATCATCATTTTGTTGTGCATTCATCATCACAATAGATTTTTGAACCTTTTCATTACTTCAAAAACAATAAAATGCGAATAAAAATAAAAACAAAAGTTAAAAAAATACCCCAAACCTCCCATACCCCCTATCATCCCAATTATTTATTGATTTACTGTCATTATCTTCTTAGTCATCTGTCTGTACACTGGATAGAAGAAGTGTCAGTCACAAGGTTTTCACCATCGCATGATCACACTGTAAAAGCTACATAGCTATACATTCACCTTTAAGAATCCAGGCTACCAGCTTACAGTTCAACAATTTTGAGCATTTCCTTCTTACTCCATTACACCAAAAACTGAAAGGGATAACTATAATGCATACGAATAACCTCCAGAATGACATCTCAACTCTATTTGAAATCTCTCAGCTGTTGAAGCTTTATTTTGCTTCATTTTTCTTACCCCTTTTGGTCAAGAAAGTCTTTTCAATTCCATGATGCTGGGTCAGGGATCATTCCCCGGAGTCAGGTCCTACATTGCCAGGGAGATTTACACCCCTGGGTGTCATGTCCCATGTAGTGGGGAGGGCAGTGAGTTTACCTGTGGAGTCGACTTAGAGAGAGAGGCCACATCTGAGTAACAAAAGAGGTTGTCTGGGGATGACTCGTAGGCATAATTGTAAGTAGTCTTAGCTTCTCCTTTGCAGGAATAAATTTCATAGGGTTGAACCCTAAGATTGAAGCCTTGGCCTATTGAATTGGTAGTCCCCAATGCTTGCGAGAGTATCAGGCATTCCCCAGGTGGGAAAGTTTAATATTTCCATATTTTTCCCCAGTCCCTCAAAGGGACTTTGCAAATACTTTCTCTGCCTAGATTACTCTGGGATGAATTGGGGCATCACACTAACAAGATATCACTTCCTGTTCAAGATTCTGTGTAATTATGGTGTTCAAATAAACTGACCATACAAGTTAAATTAGATAGCATGCTACAAAAAATATAAATTTTGCACCAAATATACATCTCTTCCTTAGGTCTTGCACAGAAGTTGAAGTTTTAAAATACAGTTAATGCCATCCTTTATTCTGTATTCTGATTTACCTTAATCCTAACCAGATCTTCTTCATTCATATCTCTAATTGAAGTTTGGTCTCTTTTACAACTTTTTAAACAGTTGCTGTATGTGAAAATACTAACTTTCATAGTGGCAGAGCTCTAGCCCTGAGTCTCAGGTGTCACAGAGATACCCACAGTTCCAGGGAATGGCCGGGTTATACACAAAGAGCTCAGTGTCTCAGAATTTAGAAATAACAGTTACAACTCAAGAATAGATGTTATTCCTATAAGAATTTACAATCTAGGAACCTTTTACAGTAAGCTGTCCCCAGATAATCTATGCTCTTGAATTCAGTTCTCAGAGTTTGTATATTATAGTTGATCTATACTGGTGAGGTATTATAATATCTGTCTTTTAATTTCTGGCTTATTCCACCCAGCCTGCTGTCCTCAGTGTTCATTCACCTAGTTGCATGCCTCACAACTTTGTTCCTTCTTCCAGCCACTCAGCATTCCACTGCATGTATATACCACAGTTTGCCCTTAAGGGTGCATCAGTCGATATACCCTTAAGTCACCTCCATCCTTTGCAAATTGTGAGTACTGCCACTGTAAACACCACTCACATCCGTGCTTTTGTGTAAATGTCCATTGGTGTCCATGCTTTCTGTCTTCCAAGCACATATGTAATAACGGGGTTGCAGGTTCATATGGCCACCCTGAACTTAGACTCCCGTGGGACCACCACAGTGCTCTCCAGAGAGGCGTGTGCCATTCTACTTCCCTACAAATATTGAATAGGTACATCTCCCTCTCCACATTTTCTCCAGCACTTGTATCTTTCTGTTTATTTTTAAAGATTTTTATTCATATATATTACAATCCATCCTAGGTAAGCAATCGGTAGTTCCCAGTATAAGCACATAGTTATACATTCATCACCACAATCTATATGAAGATATTCCTGTTTCTTCTGCAAAGAAAGAAGAGGAAAAAAAATGAAGAATACAAAATAATAAAATAAAATAAAAAGGAGAAACAACAAAAACACCAAGAATCCCATGTCCTTCCCTTATATCCCTCTCATTAATATTTAGCTTTGTTGTATTGCCTTTGTTACATTTAATGGAAGTATATTACAATGTTTCTGATAACTCTGTACCCTCGTTTGCATTCATTGTATTTTTCCTGTATACCATCACGTTTTCCACACCTTGTATTGTTGACAATTCAATCATTCTCCCTCATGTAAAAACATACTTATGTTTGTACATTTAATCACCATAATTGTCCATTCTAGGTCTCGTTAAGACTGGTCCCAGTCTTTATCTTTTATCTTTAATTCTGGTGTCATACATGCTCCTAGCCTTCCTTAACCATACTCACACTCAGCTTTGTTCAGTGTACTTACAATATTGTGCTACCATTGGATAGTATTGTGCTATCCATTTCTGGATCTTTACAATCAATGCTATTGAACATTCTTTACTCCTTTAGCATCAAATGCCCTATCTCTACCGTATTTCTATTTCCTGATATTTAACTATCGGCTTTAACTCTAAAAGTTGACTCGTTAATGTTAATTCATATTAGAGAGACCATACATTAGTTGCCCTTTTGTTTCTCACTAATTTCACTCAACATAATGCCCTCAAGTTTCATCCACGGTATTACGTGTGTTGTGACTTTATTCTGATATAGCATACCTTATTTTTTTTTTTCTTTTTAAACTCTTAGTGATAGTTTTCATTTCTACACTCTTCTCCAGACCTCTCTCTCCTGTCTTTTCCTGTCAGCTTTTAATGCTCCCTTTGGTATTTCTTGTAGAGCAGGCATCTTGTTCACAAACTCTCTCAGTATTTGTTTGTCTGAAAATATTTTAAACACCCTCTCTTTTTTGAAGGACAGTTTTGCTGGATATAGAATTCTTGGTTGGCAGGTTTTCTCTTTCAGTATCTTAAATATATCATACCACTACCCTCTTGCCTTCATGGTTTCTGATGAGAAACCTGCACATAGTCTTATCAAGCTTTCTTTGTATGTGATAGATTGCTTTCCTCTTGCTGCTTTCAGAATTATCTCTTTGTCTTTGACCTTTGACAATCTGATCAGTAAATGTCTTGGAGTAGGTCTGTTCAGATCTATTCTGTTTTGGGGTATGTTGCACTTCTTGGACCTGTGATTTTATGTCTTTCATCTGAGATGGGAAATTTTCAGTGATTATTTCCTCATTGTCCTTCCTGTTCCCTTTCCCTTCTCTTCTCCTAATGGAATACCCGTAACACATATATCCACACACTTCATGTTGTCATTCAGTTCTCTGAGATCCTGCTCATATTTTCTATTTTTTCCCCTACCTTTTGTTTTATGTGTAGGATTTCAGATGTTCTGTTTCCTCTAGTTCATTAATCCTTTCTTCTGCCTCTTCAAATCTGCTGTTGTAAGTCTCCATCATGTCTTTCCTCTCTTCTGTTGTGCCTTTAATTCCCATACATTCTGCCATTTGTTATTTTAAGTTTTCAAGTTCTACTTTATGGTCACCCAATGTCTTCTTTATATCCTCCATCTCTTTTGCCATATCTTCCCTGAACTTGATTTGATTAAAAAAATATTTTTATTGATGAAACAACATACAAACACAAACATTATTAACTTACAAATATACATGGTGTGCAGTTGATGGCTCACATTATCATCACATAGTTGTATATTCGTAACCATGATGATTTTTTGAACATTTTCATCATTCCAGAAAAAGAATAAAAAGAAAAAACTCACACATACCATACCCCTTACCCCTCTCTCTCTTTGACCACTAGTATTACCATCTACCCAATATATTTTAACCTTTGTTCCCCCTATTATTTGTTTATTTTTTTAATCCATAATTTTTTGTCATCTATCCATACCCTAGATAAAGGGAGCATCAGACACAAGGTTTTCACAATCACACAGTCACATTGTAAATGTTATATCTTTATAAATTATCTTAAAGACACAAGGCTACTGGAACACAGCTCTATAGTTTCAGGTACTTCCCTCCAATACACCATAAACTCAAAAGGGATATCTATATAATGCATAAGAATAACCTCCAGGATAACATCTTGACTCTGTTTGAAATCTCTCAGTCACTGACACTTTATTTTTTCTCATTTCTTTCTTTACACTTTTGGTCACGGAAGTTTCTCAGTCCCTTGATGCCAGGTCCCAGCTCATCCCAGGATTTCTGCCCCATGTTGCCAGGGAGATTTACATTCCTGGGAGTCATATCCCATGTAGGTGGTGGGTAGTGGGTTCACTTGTCCTGTTGAGTTAGAGAAAGAGGCCACTTTATTTGATTTTTGAATTGATTTAGCATGCTTGTTTGAACATCTTTAATTAGTTTTTTCAACTCCTGTATTTCATTTAAAGTGTTATTTTCTTCCATTGACTGGGCCAAATCTTCGTTTTCATGGTATGACTTGTAATTTTTTGCTGTTGTCTAGGATTCTGATTTTCTTGATTATTTATTCTGGAGGTTATTTTCACTCTTTTACCTGCGGTTTTCTTGTTGGTTGAATTTGTTCTCTGCTTGTTCTTTGGCATTCAGTTCAACTCATTCTAGACTTGTGGCGTAGCTTCTGTTTAACTAATCAGAACTGTGTAATCAGTACCAAGTTTTCCTGGGGATGAGCCCCAGCAGGTTGTCTGACTTTTCTGTGGAGCGTCTAGACTCTGTGTTTTCCTGTCCTATGCGGCAGGTGATGCTTGTCAGCCCATAGCTCCCCACCAGTGTAAAGTACTGTGGAGCCTTTAATTCCCAGCCTGACAGTGGTATGGTGGAGGTAGATTCTGAGGTGGAAGGTCAGCTCAGGCTCTTTCTGCTTCCCAGCGCTTGAGGTCTGAATGCTCTTAAGGAGGGCCACCATTTATTTGAGCTGGGCCCCACACTCCCTTTTCATGTGGAAGATAAGTCCTTTAGGGAATTACCTCCTTTATTTGACTTGTTTCTTTGTCTCACAGACCTGTCTTAACTCCGCCCTTGCCTGGGTCATTGCTGACAGTTGAAAATGCCTGGGGTTTTCTCTAATGACCTGCTTAGAATACTTTAAAAAGAGAGAGAGATGAAATAAAATAAAATCATTTTCTGAGCCAGTCCCCAGCCTCCAAGTTTCACCAGCTAAGAACGGGAGTTAGTATCTGGCTTTGTGTGCCCCTTTATTTGGGGCACAGCCCTTTTCCAGTATTTCTGAACTCAGCCAGTTCCAAAACCTTCTGTTTTTTTTTCTTCCCCGTCCCCTTCTCCTCTCTGCCAGGAGTGATCTCCGGGTTTCTTTCTTGCTCTCTGGGTTTATCTGTGCTCGGAGCTTGCATTCAGCAGTCCAGATTTGTTCATTAAAACTGCAGTTGGAGCTTGGTTGAACTACCTTCCCTTGTTCTTAGTAGAGACTGCTTCTTTTTCCCATGGGGATGTGTCTCCAACAACCTGCCATATCAGTGGGGGAGGGGTGCCTCTGGAATTTGGGAGCTTACTTACAGTTCTGTGCTGTGATCTCCATCCATTCCAGACTGGTGTATGATGTGTGTCCAGTCACGGATGTTCCTGAAACAGTTGTTCCTTATAGTTCCTGGCTATATACTCACTGCTGTAGTGGTCTAAATTCCACACCTCCTTATGCCACATCTTGCCCCATCTCCTTTGGCATTCTTTGTAATAAAGAGTCAGGCAAGTTCTGTGTCTTTTTTATTCTGAAAATATCTTAGCTCTTCTAGTCCTTCACTATAAACTTTGGAGCATTTGTCAATTTCCAAAAAGGAAATAAATGGTCAGGATTTTCATTTGAAGTTATTTATAAAAGCCAGTCTTCTTATTTAGTTACATATGTTTCTCTGTTTAGGTTTTTTAAAAAATTCTGTTTTTCTCATGTGATTTGCAGTTTTTTTAAATAGAGCCAACACATTTCTTGTTAAAGTTTATGTTTTGTTGCTGCTATTGTGAAAGAAATCCACATTTTTCATATTTCAAAATTGTTTTTGCTGGTAAAGATTATTACTCAGGGCTTGAACCTTATTTATCTTTATACTTCTTGATACCTAGTATATTTTGTGACGTGTAGGAAATATTAAATGAATGTTTGTTGAAATAAAGAGCTGATTTTGGAAATTCACCTTGTTACTCAGTCATCATTGGGTTCTCTTAATTCAATTAACTTTTCAAGTGGCAACACTGAATTTTTTCAGCATACTATTGTATTCTATAAGTAATGTTAACTTTGTTAATTCTTTTTAATATTTAAATTGTTTTGTTCTGCTTCTTATTGAATTTACTGTTGCTCTTGAAATAATGCTAAATTATAATGATCGTAGTAAGCATTTTTGTTTCTGACTTTAATAGGGATGCTTATGGTGCGGCAGTTATTACCACCCTTAGGGATCTGTGGATGGGCTTTAGGCAGGGTCTGTTAACTCCCAGAACGTACTGCAAACTCGATGAGTGTCGGTGCATTTATATATATATATATATATATATATATATATATATATATACACTTAGATTTATGATTTTAGTCATGTGTAGTTCTCTTTACTCTTCTACTTCCTTTTCACTATGATACTGTTATCCTGTGTTTGAGCTCATATTTCATTTCATTTGTTTAAAACAGCTGTCCTTTGAGCTTTAACGGTATGTCCCTTTAAAAATAGCTGCTTTTGACTGATGGTGCTATTCACAGGGTGAAAAGCAGCTATTGAGAGAATTTGGACAGTTGTAAGGTTTTAAACTTTGTGGAAACTTGAGATAGTTACAAAATGGTAGAGGGAAGCTGTTTCCATGGTGTTTTGATGGTATGTGCAGACCAGGACAAGGAGAGCTGAGAAAGATATCCATGTCTTTTAAAACCTAAGATGTTTTAAAAACTCAGCTGCTTGAGTGACAAATAAAATGTATTAAACAGACTATTTAACAATTTTAGTTATAATAATATTTTATATTATGCTTAGACCAAACTAAATGTGAGCAGATTTATTTAGAATAAAGCTGGTTCTACCTACATTAGTGGCAGCGTTTGAGCATAGAATTTGAAAAAGCCTGAGGAACATGACAGAGACTATCTCACTGGACAATATTCATTAAAACAGTGAAACATAATTTACAGTTTATATCAGGGGTTAGAAGGAGCAGAACTTGAGAAGCCTATTTAAGAACCCCAAGTAGATTCTGCAGTAATCTACATGCAAAACAAGAGGAAAATGATGAGACTAGTTTTTACTTTTAGTCTTCATAAATGTAATATCAGAAAGATACATTTAGTCAGCAGCAGTCATTGGGGATTCTGAAACTGCCGGAATGCACTATACCAGAAATGAAATAGCTTTTAAAAAGGGAATTTATTAAGTTGTAAGTTTACAATTCTCAGGCAATTAAAATGTCCAAACTAAGACATCCAGAGAAAGTGACCTTGATTTTAAAAAGGCCGATGTGTCCAGGACACCTCTGTCAGCTGAAAAGGCACATGGCGACATCTGTTAGTTTTCTCTCCTGGACTGTCATTTCATGAGGATTCCTTGGGGGAATTTTCCTTCTGTATCTTCAAAGATCTCTGGATGTGTGAGCACTGTCAGCTTTTCTAAAGCTCTTTCCAAAATTGTTCCCTCTTAAATAATTCCAGTAAGCAACCCCACCTTGAATGGGTAGAGACACATCTCCATGGAAATTAACTAATCAAAAGTTACCACTCGCAATTGGGTGGGATTCCATGGAAATCCATGGAAACAATGAAAAAGGATCCCACTCAGCAATATTGAATGAAGATTAAAGAACATGGGTTTTCTGGGATACACTACAGTTTCAAACCAGCACATTCAACCCTTAGGACCCCCCAAAAACTTATTTCCAAATGCAAAATACATCCATTCCATCACAATATCACAAAGCCTTAAATCATTTCAGTAAATATACAAATACAATACAAAGTCAGAAACAGTGCAAAATCTCATCAAAGTCACCTGCAGGTGTGGTGTGTCTTTAGGCAAAATTATCCTCTGCCTCTGGACCTGAAAAACTCAGAATAAGTCCAATATACAAAGGAGGGAAAGTCATAGAATACATGCTTCCATTTTCATAAGGAGAAATTAGAAGGAATACAGGGTCAAAGGTCCCAAACAGTTCCAAAAATCAGCAGGACAAATTCCATTAGATTTCAAAGTCTGAGAGTCATTTTCCTTGGGGCTTTAGAAAGTGGAAGTCCCACCCTTTCCAAGGGCCTTCGCAGCAGCCCAGCTCTCTCTAAATGCTGGGGTTAGACTTGCAACCTTGAAGGACATTGGTGAGACCACCTTTTTCTCAGCTTCACCCTCTCCAAGCATTGGGGCAACACCTGGAATCTTTGCCATCTTGGGGGCACACACTCAACTCCCTTAGAACAATGTGGTGGCAGCAAAGCTCTCCCCATTTCCCAAGGAATGTGCTCCATCTTGTCCAAGGCCTGGGGCACTGAAATTCTTCCCCTCTGCCTTCGGAGCAAACTTACCCTTTCTAAGTGCATGGGCAGGTCTGCTCTCTTGGCCTGAAGCATTTTGGTTTCAGACTTTTGCTTTCATAGTTCTGCCTTTGAAGTTATTTTTCCTTTAACTTGTCCCTTTTCTGTCCCTTTTAGTCGAGACTGGCAGTGGCTACATTTTTACAGATCCCACAGCACTCTTGTTGGTTTTCTATGTAGTATGCAGGAATCATAATCATCATACAACAGGAATTTCCACAAATCCTTCCTGAATAACTCCATTTTCAATCCTGGCCTTTTCTGAAATGGCTGACTGATTCCATGCTTCCTTAAATCTTCACATGGGGCACTATTCTCTGGAATTTCCCTTTCTGAAAGCCCAGAATTTTCCAGACTATCAATTTCTGGTTTCTTTGTACCCAAGAGTTCAGTTCTTAGCTTTTCTCTTTCTTTTTACATTTCACTTTAAGCTGCAAGGAGGAGCCAGGCTGAACTTTTCACATTTAATTTGGAAATCTCTTCTGCTGAGTATCCAGGTTCATGGCTTTTAAAATTTGCCTTCCATCCAAAACCAGTAGTCAATCTTGCTGCCACTATAAAACAAGGATTGCCTTCCTTCCAGTTTGCAATAACACATGCGTCATTTCTGTCTAAGGCCCTATCAGAGGTATCTTGAGAGTCCACATTTCTACCAACAGTCTCTTCAAAGCATTCTAGGCTTTCTCTATCAAGTTCCTCACAGCTTTTCCAGAATTATCCCCTTATCCATTTAAAAAGCTGTTCCAAGATGTTTGATATTTGTAAATAGCTGCAGCACCCCACTCCTGGTACCAAAATCTGTTTTTAGTTTGCTGAAGGTACCGGAATGCAATATACCAGAAACGGAATGGCTTTTAAAAAAGGAATGTATTAAGTTGCAAGTTTGCAGTTCTAAGGCCATTAAAATGTCCAAACTAAGGCATCCAGAGAAACAGACCTTGATTCAAGAAAGGTCAGTGGGTCCAGAACACCTCTGTCAGCTGGAAAGACACATAACAATATCTCTCCCACATTAAAAAAGATCCCATCCAGCAATATTGAATAAGGATTAAAGAACATGGATTTTCTGGGGTACATGCCAGTTTCAAACCAACACAAAAGCCAATCTTGGGAACTGAATTACTACCATGGGGGTGAGGGTGGCTTCAGCTTCATCAGTGATTACTCAGAACTATGGTTCAGTGGTTCAGAGCCCTAGTTCTGAACAATGGAAAAGTGTCACTTAAAGAAAGTCCATATTTATTTTAAGAAAATGCATATAAACTGAAGTCTTACAAGATCCTTTTTGGAGCTGTGAAAATTTTTACCTTAAGCAAGTGCCTGAGGTGCCCACTCCCTATCTATCTGCACCCTTGGAAACATAACTGTGGCCTGTGTCCTTCTCTAGGTGGTGACTGGTTTCACATACACTTGTTTGTATATGCAGAAGTACTTCATAGGCTGAACAGCAAGCATGTTATTACCATTTAAGTAAAAGAACATTTTAAAGAGTGTTTACTGATCCTTAGACTCATAAATAATATGGGCTATACTCCCAGAAGGGTGTTTTTTCTTTTTCTAGTAGATAGGAATGGTAGAGAAACCGTCAAGAATTACTATTCGCTGATTATTCTTTCTGAAGTTTGCTAAGTCAGACTGGAAAAGGACAAATAAATGCCAGAGCAAGGAAGGGAAGATATGAAGCGAACAAAATCTTGGAGATTGAACCACTTTGATAGTCAGCTGGAATTCTGGCTTTAGGCTTACCCTGCCAAGTGCAAGGCATTTTGACCTACTCTCTGGTGTCATAGAGATGAAAAGGATGCTCTCTGTCCTGGATGCATTTGCAGAGGGTAAGAGACAAGTGGGGAAATGCTTAAATATAACATGAGGCAGAATTAAGGGTTGTAATAAAAAGCATAAAGTATCATGGGAGCCCAGAGGAGCTGGTGAAATGAAATGAACAGCTCTTGAGCTCTTTAGTGCAGAGATAGATTTATGGAAAAAGTCCATTTGAAGTTGGAGTAATAGCAGGGACAAAGTCTGAGGATGTGGAAGTGTTTTGGAGCAGCCTTCAGTCTGCTATGGCACCTGGTGAGATATAATAACACACACAAATGTGTGGAGCTAGAGTGGAGCCATCCTAGGAAGTCTTTCAGTGCTAATCTTCGCTGTGTTGTCAGTGGTAGGTTTTCAGAGGATGTTGAGGAAATAAATGACAAGATTGAGCTGTGTTTTGGAAAGACCACCTTGTCAGTAAATGACCATGCATTTGGGGAAAAGAATCACAGTGTGTTTTGGTTGCATAGAGATGACATCGAATTCCATAACAACCTTTTCTTCATGTCATCAGGGCCTTAAGGAGTTGCTGGTTTCCTTCCATCCTTCTTCTTCCATGTATACTTTATTCACTGACTTGAGAAAAGGTTATTTAGCATCTGTTACTACATCCTTACATATATCTAACTGCTCACGTTTTTCAAAGTACCTTGTTTCCTGTAAATATACTATGAATTAAGGAGGGTCGATATCATTCCTATTTCATAGGTGTAGAACGTGAAAATTACCTGAGATCAGAAAAGTGGCAAGTGGTGAGTTAGGACCAGAATTTGGGTCTTCTGATTCTTCAGGCAAATATGGCATCTATCTTTTGTAAAACACTTGATCCTGCATGAAATGCTAAGGGCTATGAACTGCAGTAATCTCTCCTCTGAGAGAGGCGAAAATCTTTGTGAGATCTAAGGTCCCATACCTAAAAAGCAGTAGATTCCCTCTCAGCCAAGGTGATCTAGGCTGGTAGTTGCTCAGATAATTAACAAATTTCTTCAGGTGGGAAATTAGGAAGTAGTGATATGTACATAAACAAGTTAGAGCAGCTGAAAGCATCTAAGTGTACATTTATTTACCAGTCTTGATGTAGGACCAAAATTTGCTTAAGATTCTCTTCTTGGAGTCCACATCAGTCATATTTCTTGCATAAATCTTCTTCTACTTTCTTGTGGAATGAGGACTTACAAACATTTCTGAAACAATCTTGAACATAGAGTAGTTTTAGATTTTAAAACTCCCCTTAAGATCTTTGCCTGATATTATTTATACACTCCTAATTTAAGCAGGAGTTTTTAGAGCAGTCCACCTTTTGGGGAATCTTTTCAATGTGGTTTTCATGGAGAACAGCCTGCTGTCTTTGCTTATTTTGTATAATATTTAATTAAATAAGATAAATACAGCATACCATTGTCACACGCATGTCTGTCATAAACGGGTTTAAGAACAAATGCAGTGACTCTTAGTAAATATCTAACTCAGTTGGTGGGAGCTGAAGTATGTTGGAATATTGGGAAGCAGCTTCCTAATGAAGAACACCCCTGTGCCATGGGCAAATGTCAGTATATTTTATGGGAGACATGGAGGCCATCAGCTGAGTTGGCGAGTTGTCTAAGAGATTTAGCGACAATTTGATCTACAGCACTATATTACACTGACGAAGTTCAGAGTGTGGATGGTTTGAGGTGGTCCAGAGGGATTTATGGAAAGCCTGGAACTTTAGTTGGGGCTGGAAACATGGGTGGGGTTCAGGAAGGGGGGGGTTCAAGGCATGTTGTGTGTGTGTGTCTGTGTGTGTGTGAGAGAGAGAGAAGGGAGAAAGAGGGGGAGAAAAAGTGGGAGAGAGAGAGAGGTAAGTGAGAGAAGAGGAGAGAGCAGTGAATGGCTAGATGTTCTCAACAAGGGAAAGTCCATTTTCTTGGATACAAAAATTTGGAACAGTTAGTTAGATCCCACCTCTTCTGGTTCAAAATCCTCATTTATGTTCTATCTTAGGAAGCAATTATTCCCATACCAGGTTGGTTAGGTGAGGATTTGTATTTACTTCATAACGTAAAGTCATTGTTGTGTTCAGAAATCTGGACAGTTACTTAGTCTCCCGCTTTGGAGATACCTACTCCATTTCAGACATAGAAGAAACAATCCTATTGTAAGGAAACTGCCAGGGAGGTATGTGTGCTATCCTTTAGCGATCCGTCCTGAGGTCCTCGCCCTCTGTGTAAGGACCCTAAGTATGTTTAAAGATCTTTCTTCCAAATTCTAGGCAGGACTATCACAAGGTGATATCTTTTCATTTATTCTTCATTCTAAATCTCATAAGTAGAAAGATAGTGAATAAAAGACACTGAGCCATTTCCCATCCACAATAACGATTAGCCATGAAGGGTACTCGTGCCATATGTGTTTATCTGTGTTAGCACTGTACGTATGTCTGTATATATTATGTATGGGTGTGTATGCATGTGTAAACACAAATAGGTGTGTAAAATAAATATATGTGTAAACAATATATACATGCAAATGCATTTACACACACACACACACATTCCGTACTTTTTGGAAACCAAAATGGAGATCAGATAAAGATACAGGAGGCAGTTTCACAGGTGTGACTTGAATGTGTGACTTGAATGTGTGACTGTAGAGGTTTTGTTTTCTGGCATCACCTGGTAACATGTCAGGTTGATTGTTTGATACCCTTTCACGCAGTCACTTCTGGCTGATCTTTTCTGGTCACTTTCTCCTCTTTCTTCCTATATTCTGTCACAAGTTGAATAAGATCTGACCCTCATATCAGTTTGCTAAACTGCCCCTAATTGTTAAATGAATTTGTAACTAAAAAATGGATTAAAGTTGTCAATCTTCCTAGAGTTATTAATTTCTTAAGAGAGGATTCTTGGAGATGAAAGTCCTTGACAAGCTAAGGTCTGAGGTAGCTAATGTGGGACCAGGAGATGGTGTTTTTCATGGTAGATTCAGGATCTGAAATACCCTGAAATTTCCCTGGAGTACTTAATAAGTTGGGCTTTTCTATGTTCTTGCTTATCTAGTGCTGCCCAGTAAAAATTTAATGTACACCACGTAGACGAGTCATGTATGTAATTTCACATTTTTGTCACATTAAAAAATATATAAAGAGGTGAATGAACTTAATTTTTATAATAAATTAACTTCCTACATTTTATCTAAAATATTATTTCAACATGTAATCAAGATAAAAATTTATTAATGAGATAATTTGCATTATCATTTTTAATACCAAAGTTGATGTGTGTTTTATATGTGAAGCATATCTCTAGTAAAACTAGCTACATTTCAAGTGCTCATTAGCCCCCTGTGGCTAGTGGCTGCTGTATTGGACAGTGCAGATCTAGCGTGCCCCTTGGTGATGATGGGAGCATGTCATCTCTAAGCCTCAAAATCCACTAGGTATGGGGAGCCTGTGGTTACACAGCTTCCATCATCCAGGGTGGATTCATAGTATGCATTGGTCATGCCCACTAACTAGCTGGAATCAGAGTGTTAAGTTGCCCGTAGGGCTTTGGAGTGGCACTGTGTGTTTTATTTAACCTCAGAGAGAGCAGACTGATTCCTGTAGAGCTCTGAATAAAGAGAATTGTTCCTCAGAAGGAGTTGTTGAGCAACAAGTATAGGATTTCCTGGACGATAGCCAAGGCTGAGCCGGTTTTCTATAGATTGGTTGGCATGCATTTTTCAACTTCCTGGAGATGCCCTAGCATTAGAAGGTAAAAAACAGCTGTGTGCCACAGTGGGGGGATTAAAAAAACAGACATCATGCTTCTGAAACTGATCATTTTGGAAGTTGTTTCATGGGGTCCAGGATGGATCAGGAGGTGTCCACAGCCGCAAACTGGCTTTCTCTGCTGCAGCAGACTCCTGGGGTATCTCTTTCGCCTCCTTCCCATTGCCTAAGGGCCCAAAGCCACAGAGTGAATGTTGCATCGATTTTACTCCATGATGTAGGAAGATCACAGTAATATTATTTTTGTATTAAAACAAACGTGGCTCTATTATGAATAAGATGCAAAATTTGCTCTCATTTTAAAGCATAAAACACAAGTCTTCAAAAAAGTTTTGAATTTGCAGTGAATTGCTCAGGGATTCGCAGTCTCTTCTGTGGGTTCCTTTTCCTTTGCTTGTTAGGAATTGTTGGAGAAGCTCTGCTTTTCCTGCTTACCCACCACCCCACATCTAGTCCTCGGTTCCAATGCACCGTCAGGCTCTAGAGTGCCCCCCACAAGGCAAGGAAGCCCTGGTAAGGTTACAGTTATAAAGGGAGATCCTCCAGCGGTGGGGGGGGGGGGGGGGCAGTTCATTTGAAACCAATATTTCAAAAGAAAAGGGCAACGACTAGTAAAATTAATTTTAGTAGAACTTTAAAAACACACGCACGCACTTTTCTTCAGGGAGGCCAAAGTTTCATCATTTATTTTTCTTTGAGTATTTCTTTTAGTGAAATTTGATGAACAGAGCAGTAGAATTTGGATAGTTGTCTTCTTCCCTTGAGTATTCCAATTTGTATTTTAAATTTTTATAACTTCTTTTTGCTTTCCTCTAAGACAGATTCATATTGATTATATGAAAAAGTTTTCTGTCAATATTGTGACTTTAGTATCATCTTATACTCTTGTTTGAGGTGATTGTTTTCCACAGGGAAAACCTTAGGAATAGAGAGTTGAAGTTATGCTTTAGATGATGAATTAGTTGTACGTAAAGTAAGATATATGTCAACTGTTTAAATCTTGTAATGATTTTATCTAACTCTCAATTGCAGTTGCAAGATCAGATGGTTGCAGAAATAGTTCGGCATGAAAAAAACTGAAACTTAAAGTAATTAATTTAATAATAGAGAAAATAATGCAGATAGGTGATGAAGGAGCTATCACCCTTTATTCTGGTACATGTCTAATGGTCCAGAGTTAGAACATAATTGATGCTATGTGCTAACACTCCTGAAGTCCAGCACCCATGGTAGACAGTTCTCATTGACCATCATCCTCCACTAGTGCTCCTTGGTGATGCCTCACAGTGCTTTCTAATAAGTGGTTAGCATATGCAAGTGGAAGCATATTTAATGTCCTATCTATAATTCATAAAGGGAAGGAAGTAGATGATATAAGCCATGAAAAAAATCTTTCAGTCATTTTTTAGCAATGCTTCTCTGAAAAGGACTTAGTGATTATTCATATCTCCTATAGCTTCCAAAGTCCAGGCCTTGTATGATATTGAATTTCTGGGAAGATGGAAAATGTTAATGTACTTGTCCTTAACCTCGATAGCAAGATCTCAGTGACTGCTATTTGTTGGGACAGGTATCACAAATATTTTGTTATTAATTATGAAATGCTGGAGTTTTCTCTCAGATCTCTACAAATCGCACAGAGCCTGCAGTCCGTAACCTATGTCTACTCATGGGAATGCACTATTTGAACTTTCTATCCCTCAGTCACAGAAGAGAAGCTGAGAACTGCGGCGGTTAGAGAGAACAAGCGGCTAAATACTTTGCTTTGAACTGGCTTCCCCCTGGTGAAGAATTCCCAACAGCAAGAGCAGCTGCTGTAGTAGTTGCAGTAGTTACAGTCAACCCCTCTGCTGGTCATTTCAAAAGATTTCACCCTAGGGGAAGCCTGACTCACAATGCTGTGGGACCTAGTGCTTAAGGTTTAATTAAGGAAAGCCACCTCTGGAGAAAGATGTCAAGTGGGCACACTATACAGTAGATGGAAAGAATAACATAGAGGGAGAAGATGTGTGCAGAAATTGCTCGTTTTCTTGGTATCAGGCATTGAGAGAACATTGTTGGGCCTTTTATGATGCCGTCGTGAGTGGTTAAGGTGTCTTTGCTTGTTTCACAGAGACCTTCTGAGTTGAGGTAGCCAGAGTATCTTTAGCACTGCAGAATGGAGGATTATTTGGAACTTTTTCCCCCTTTATTTTAAACTGGTGAGCTAAAGTCTGTTTCAGGAAGGAATTTAGAATGTTGGGGGACGATAACGTCTTTCATGGGATGGGTTCTCTCATTTTCAAACCAAAAGGAGTATATTTGCATTCATATGCCTTTGTGAAACCAAAGTAGCAATTCCCTCTCATTGTCTGGGCAGAGCGTAAGGATGAGGGAGAGATAAAAACTGAGTGTCTATTAAGAGGTCTCTTCCCTCCCTTTTGGTCTTCCTTTTAACTGCAGAGTCTCACTCTCTCAGGAGGTTCTTTGGGGTGAAAAGCTGCATGTGAGGTAGACATGAGAAGTCCCAGCTCCTTTCTCAGGGTGTGGCCATGAAGTCTCAACCCTGACACTGTGCTCACTGGAATAGAAACAGACAGGGTGGCAACTAGGAAATTTCTGGGGAAAATTTCAGTTCTAAAGCATTCTGATGTAGAAATTCTGAGGAAGGAGTTCTTGACAATAACTGGTCAAAAGTGTAATGAATGGAACATGAAAGGGACTTAGCCTGTCCATGTGAAATGTGGGCCAGTAAATTAACTAAGGAAAGGAAAGTTATTTAAAACCTCACCAAACTGGATAAAGCACTGAAGTGGCAGAGGACTGGAAAAGAGAAAATATGCTTCCAGTGTTTCCAAAAACAGGAAGAGAGAAATGAACCTGTCAGTGGTTGTTCTCTGAGTTTAAAGTTAATCTCAAGTGAAACAGTGGAAAAAATATTGCAAGACAAAAGGCACATCTTAGGAGAGTGTTAATCAGATCAGATCAACAGTTTGATGAACTATGTTTTTTTTTTAGTCATACTTATGGATTTGAGGGTAAAAACATAGACTTTGATAATTCAAGTGCTGCCCTAAAACAACTGGATCTGTAGTTTAAAAATTAATTAATCCCAAATGCTCAAGATCCCATTTATAGGTTTTTGGCCATGCTTCAGGGCTCAGTTGACAGAGTCTGAAGTAAAGATTTCATCCAACTCTCATTTAACCCAATTTTTTTTTGCCTATTTATTCTAAAATATTGTAGTCATATTAGAGACTTAATTTTGTATTTTGATTTTTTTTTCAGTTAATATCAAGTTTCCATGACTGGCATTCTTCATGTTGTCATAATTTTTATTCCAAGTGTGAATTGGAATAAAACACAAGCTCTGCCTGTGTTTAGTTTCCTTGGCTGTTTAAGCAAATACCATGCAATAAATGGTATTGGCATAAGCAATGAGAATTTATTAGCTCATGGTTTTGAGGCTAAAAGGAAGTCCAAATCAAGGCATCATCAAGGCAAAGCTCTCTTTCTGAAGACTGGCATTCCAGGGCTGGCTGCTGGTGATCCTTGGTCCCTGGGCTTTTCTTTTACATAGCGGTGCACGTCCTGGACTCTCCTGGTCTCTCTGTTTTCTTCTGAGTTCCATTGAATTTCAGCTTTCCCTGTGGCTTTCTCTCTCTCTGAGTTTCATTCTGCTTAAAAACGACTCTAGTAATAGGATTAAGACCCATCCTGGGCCACACCTTAACTGAAGCAGCCTCATCAAAGGGTCCTACTTACAATGATTGGATTCATAGTCACAGGAATGGGTTAAGTTTAAGAAAATGTCTTTCTGGCTTATATACAGTTCAAACCCACCATGTCTTTAAACTGGACATTTAGGTTATTTCAAAGAGTATTTTTACTGTTAAAAATAAACAAAAAAAATAAAATAAAAAAAATAAACTGCTATGAACATCATTGTGTAATACACTTTTCCCTTCATGTTGGATTATTTCCTTAAAATTTGTTTGGAATACAATTTAGAGGGTGGGGGAAGGAAATGAACATATTTAAGCCTCCTGATTCTTATTTTCAAATTGCTGTCTAAAACAGTTCTACTGTTTTCATATACAATAGGTCTTAGTTTCCTAAGGCACTGTGCTGGTTTGAAACTGTTCTGTACCCCCAGAAAAGCCATGTTCTTCTAATCTGATCTTGTGGGGACAGACCTGTTGTGGGTCTTTTGATTAGGTTGCTTCCATGGAGATGTGACCCACCTATTCAAGGTGGACCTTAATCCTTTTGCTAGAGTTCGTTAGGAAGGAAATAAAAAGGCAAAAACATAGGGAGCTCAGAGCCAACACAGAGAACAAAGAGATGAAATCAAGAGACAGACATTTGGAGATACAGAAGAAGGGCACCCTGGGAGAGGTCAGAAGCTAAGAGAGCTGTTTGAAACCAGAAGCCGGGACAGAGGACAGCAGACATCACCGTGTACCTTCCCCCATGATAGAGGAAACTTGGACATGATTAGCCTTTCCTGAGTGAAGGTATCCTCTTGTTTTTTGCACTAATTTGGACATTTTCATGGCCTTAGAACTGTAAATTTGTAACTTAACAAATCCCCTTAATAAAAACCAATCCATGTCTGGTATATTGCATTCCAGCAGCTTTAGTAAACTGAAACAGGCTGCCATAGTTAAAATACCACAAACTAAGTGACATAAAACAGAAATTTATTTTCTCACAGATCTGTAGACTGGAAGTCTGTAATCATGGTTTTGGCAGGGCCGTGTTTCCCCTGGGACCTAAAGGGGAGAATCTTTCCTTGCCTCACCCTAGATTCTGGTTCCTTTCTGGCAGTCCTTGGCATTGCTTGGCTTGCAGCTGCAGCATTTCATTATCTGCCTGCATTGTCACCTGTCCTTTCTCCTCTTGTTTCTGTCTCTTTCCAAATTTTTTCTTCTTATAAGGGCACCATGTAAGGTCATATTCACAGAATGGTGGGTTAAGACTTGAACATAACTTTTGGGGGGAACATTTCAACCCCTAACAGTGAGATAGGAAGTCAGTTGTGTCTAATGGGGCTAAAGCAAAGGATTTCCTAGATTTAATGGAACTGGAAATGATTCTCACTTGGGGTGATGTGCTGTAATTCCCCAAGGGAAATGTTGGGAACCTGGTCTTAGGAAATACATTTAGTGAACTGCTGTGGGGAAAAAAAAAGTCCACCAATCAGAACACAAGCTTTAGAGAACCTCCCTAGGAGGGATTTATTTTTTGCAGGTTTACTTTGCCTCATATAATAGCTTTGGGGGGTCTAAAAAATAAGGAGTAAATAAAATACTTACAAATCATATCTTTCTATGTTCTTTAAAAATACATGATAGCACCTAAAAATGCCTTACACATAGTAGGGACTTGGTAATATTTGTGAGCAAATTATAAGTTGTGGGGAATTTGTCATTGAAAGCAACGCTGAAGGGTTTTTTTTTTTTTTTTTTTTTTTTTGTCGTGTGGTAGAAATTAAACTGTTCTGCTTAAAATTTCAAATATTTTTCCATTCAGGTTTTCTTGAAATGAGGTCTGTTTCTACAGTGCACTATTACAGCCAGTATTTGCAAATACTGTAACTAAAAACTCTTCAAACATAAAAACAAATATTCAATCCGTCACATCCTGACCCATGTGGAAAAGGGAAATACTTTTTCAAAGTGGGGATTCTTAATCTTATAAATTGTTTCTTTGGAGCAGGAGAGTTTTTTTTTTTTAAATCACAACTTTGGTAAGTGGAGACATACTGATGTAAGCCACGAACATGTTTACTGCATGAGATCACCCAGACTCCTCACCTTCAAAACAAAAGGTTTCCCCTCTTCTCTAGTTTTTTTCCTTTCTTGCTTTCTTTTTTTTTTTTTTTTTTCTTGACAACCATGTCAAGTTTTCCTGGCTGTGGCCAGCGAGCAGCACTCCAACTATTAAGCTGTGTGAGAACAGTGAACTTGGTCAGCAAGGATCATTTGTCTCCAGTTGTCAACAAAGGCTTGTTTTACTAGGAACAGTGACTACGCAGGTTTGTGCACAGTGTTGTGTGCAAAAGCGTTAATCAGTAAGCAGATGGAGCCCTGTGCAAAATCTCTGTACATAGCCATTTTGCTCTTTAGAGGTTATTGTTGTTTCTGTCACTTGGTACCATCTGAAAAAGAGGCTCATCAGTATGCGGAGATGCTCTCTGCAGAGAGAGCTTGACTCAGTCCTCTCTTTCTTGCTTTTGGTTCTCTTTCATCAGTTTTTAACCAGCACATGGCCCCGTTATTATTGATGTTTAATACAGTGGAGTGATTAAATGATAATGATCTTGGTTTCCATCCAAGATGACAGGCTTTTCTAGCTTTGGAAATACTTCTGTGCCCCAGTGGAGTGCATTCACACACCCACTCACACACTTCATACTCACAGCAGACTTTGATTCCAAGAAGTTCAGAGATGAGGACGGGTGGGCTTTGGGAAGTGCAGTCTCCATCCAGTAGGGGCAGTGGGGTGAATGAATTCTTCTGCTCTGATTGACACTTACCAAAAGGACCGACTCAGTCACGACAAGAAACATTCTGAGCTTAATTCCCACATGGCTGAATGATTTAGATCAAGTTGTTAGAAACTTGGAGTTGCTAAAGGTTTCATTTTGCCCCTTCACATGCCTTCTCCCGTACACGCGGTTCTGCAGATGCTCCCCATCTTTTCTCACCAAATGATTCCCCTTTCCTGCCCCCATCACATTTTTATTAAGTCTGATGTGGTGCAGCTTTCCAAGCCTAACTGAGGCAGGCGAGACTGATACCATGGGAGTGTAGGCAGCAGCACCTTTCTGAATTTTCTGATTTGAGAGTGTGTTTGTGAGGGTGCGGAGAGGCTCGCACCTGAGAGCTTGGACTGAGGTTATAGAGGTCTAAAGTCAGATGGACCTACAGTCTCATCTTGCCACTGTTTCTTACTAGCTGCATGATTTTGAGCAAGCCACCTAACCTCTTGATATAACAAATAAAAATACAAATCATGGCTAAACCTAATAACAGTTTACCACTAAGTGTGCTCTCACTATATACTGGGCATTGGCTGAGCATGTTACATATGTGTCTCGTTTCACCCTTACAGCAAGGTGATGAGGCATGTCCTGCTATATCTTGATTTTACAGATGAGGAAATCCAGGCTCAGAGAGGTTAAATTTCATGCTGAAGGTGACACAGCTGGTTTGTGGCAGTCAAATGACTGAATCCTTTGATCCATGTTTATTCCACTTTACCATTCTGCCTTTCTCTAAATGCCCTCCTGTGATGTCTTGTATACCAGGATTTCTCCTCCTGAAAGATTGAGCAGAAGAGGTAAGGAGAAAAGACCAAGGAGTTCCCTAGATTCCAAAGTTAACCTGTGCTCGGCTTCCAACCTCTAATGGTTTGGAAGTTGAAGCAGGGAGTATAGATCTATGAAACTAGCATTCTGACTAAACACTGGTCAAAGGAGATTTGCAATATTTAATCTCAGGTATAGTGAATAAATTTAATGGAAAGGAATATTGAAGCATCTCATTGAAGAATTTCTCGCAGGGAAAGATCGTGAAGTGATGATACCAATGACAAGGTAAGAAAACCCATGTAGGATTCTGGTGAGCACTTCAGTCAGTCTTTCAGCCCTTAGGCTGAGGGTACAGGATTTGCATAGCTGGGCTGTAACAGTTAATCCAACTCTTAGAGTTGGGGGTCTTTGGAAATACCTCTGGGGGCATCCCATGAGCTCGGCATGTCTGGAATAGAGTTTCTTTTGGAAGAAGCTGGAACAAGTTGGAGGAAGTTCTGATCTTCTCAAGGCTGGCAAGCCTGGGATAGTACCTAAGCAGGTGTGGAGGATCACACCTGTTCAGGCTATCTTGGAGGGAACCCCAGTTAGGGCTGGATTAGGGGGTTTCTGCAGTGATGGTGACCAGCTGTAACTTTTGGATTTCTGAATGGAAATGTCAGTGAATTACCTCATGTGTCAGGTTTAAAGATTGAAGAGAAAAGCTTTCTTTTTGAAGGGGTTGCCTATGTATTTATATCATCAGTATCAAAATCACGTGATTGGTTACTGGAGTGCTTTCTCTTTGTTTTCATAGGAATTACTGTCATGTGGTGGTGGTGGTCTTAGGAGTGGAGTTGTTGATGATATTCTAGAGAAGGAAAGAAACAGGCCCAATAACAAAAACATTTTTCCCACACATTGATTCCATTGGAGATATGTTAGGATTAACAGTCTCTTCTTTGGGATGGCTAAAATTGCCCGGGCAATTTTAACCTATTACTTATTGACATCTTAGTGCCAAATGCTTAAACATAACTCAGTAAATGGAAATTTTAGGAGAGAAAGGAAGAATGATGGTGATGAAGAAGAAGAAGATGATGATGATGATGATGATGATAACTACAGTTTTGTAATGTCTATACTTTCTTAGTTCTTGTAGAATGTTTAGAAAATTCTTATATATTAACCCCCAAACAACCCAGTACATTGGCGATCACTATCTATATTTTCAATAACAAATTGAGACCCAGAGAAGTTATTTCATTGGCTTAGTCACATAGCTAGTAAATGGCATAGTTAGGATAGGGACCTAAGAGAGTGTAGTGCTAAAACAACCCTCTTTACTTTCATTTGTTAAATAAGTTTTTGAGTTATAAAGCAGGGAGCTAAAAGCAAATTAGTACAAATCTTACTTTTTAAAAAGCTAAAGTTTTTTTAAAAAAATTATCCCTTTCGATTTCTGGTAACAACGAAATTGTTGCTGGGACAAATTGTCTATTGTAGAATAGTGGGAAGGGCTTAGCAGGAAAGTGATGACAGTCCCAGGGCCTGATCGGTTTTGTAGATGCCACTGTGCTTTAAATCCCATGCCTTGTATTTTTAAATAGCATTTCTCACGAGGGTCTGAGAATAGTGAAACCCTTTAATAATATTTCTCATAAGAGTCTGTGAGTGGTAAAATCTTCATCTTTGAATGTCTGAAAATGTCTTTATTTTGCCTTAATTATTGGATGTTAGCTTACTTGGGCATAAAAAGTCTAGATCAACAGCTATTTTTCTCAGAACTTTGAAGATTTTACCAATGTTGACCTCTGTTTTTGCTTTTGAGAAGTTTGCTAACCGTCTCACTGTAATTCCTCTAAGAGTTGTGCTTTATTTTGATGTTTTTTTTTTTTTTCTGTTTCATCACAATGTACCTAGGTGTGGTTATATATTCATCCTGTTTGAGCCCTCAATCTAAGGATTTGTTTCTTTTTTCAATTCTGGGAGATCTCTCCAAATATTCCATCTTTGTAATTCCCTCCATTTTCCTTTTCTGTAATTATTATTATATATTTGTTGGAGCCACTAAATCTATTTTCCATGTGTCTTAACTGAGCCTTAGAATTTCAAAGGAAAATAATTTTTCCCCTCTTGCTTCCTTCTAGATGAAGTAAGATAATACCTCCTTAGTATTATCTTTCAGTTCACTGTTCTTTTTCTTTGAATGTGTTGTCTAGATTTTATGTCTCATCTATTGAATTTTTCTAGTTCAACAAAAGTATGCTTTTCGTTTCCAAATTTTTGTTTCTTTTTTGTATCTACCTGTACTTATTCTGCTTATTTTCATAAATTCATGTTTATTTTTGACATGCTATTTCTTTATTCATCTCATTACCCATCCTAAACATTTATTTTTAAGTCTTTGTTCTATAAGATTAATTTCATTGGGACTGAATTCATAACTGGATGGTTCATTTGACTTTCTTAGAATTAAATCTCTTTATGTGTGTGTGTTTTTTTTGCACCCCCTAAACATGCTGTTTTAATTATTGTGCCTTTATCTTAATATTAAGGATTGGGAAGTGTAAATCTTCCAACTTTGTTCTCCTTTTCAAGATAGCTTTGTTTATTTGGGTTTCCTTTCCCTTCCACACTAATTTGATTATTGGAATTTCCATTTCTGCATAGAAAGCTCCTGGAATTATTAGAATTGTATTGAACCTGCTTTGTATAGATCTGCCATATTGATAATATTTAGTATTCCAATCCATGAACATGGAATGCCCTTCCATTTATTTAACTGTTCTTTGATTTCTTTTTTTAGAAGAAAATAGTATGTGCCAAGTTATTCTAATAATACGACTGTCAAAGAAACAATCAATTAAAATTGGTTCCAGAAAATTGAGAAAATCTGATTAACTTGAAATGACAGAGGAAATACAAATGGTTACTTAATATCTACCTCCAAAAAAGGTTGAAAGTATAGATGATTTAATTGTTGTTTCATTTACTTTTTTTTAATTTTTAACTTTTTTTATTGTATAATATAACATACATACAAAGCAAAGAAATAAAAAAGCAATAGTTTTCAAAGCACTCTTTAACAAGTAGTTACAGGACAGATCCCAGAGTTTATCATGGGCTACCATACAATCCTTTCAGATTTTTCCTTCTAGCTGCTCCAGAATATGGGAGGCTTAGAGGGATTAAGTATTTTTTTATCATCACAATTGATTTTTTTCTGAAAAAAATATATATACAAAAAGGTATAAATTTCAAAGCACAGCACCACAATTAGTTGTAGGACATGTTTCAGAGTTTGACATGGGTTACAATTCCACAATTTTAGGTTTTTACTTCTAGCTGATCTAAAATACTGGAGACTAAAAGGTATCAATTTAATGATTCAGCATTCATATTTGTTTGTTAAGTCCTATTTTCTCTGTATAGCTCCACCATCACCTTCGATCTTTCTGTACCTCTCTTTAGGGATGTTTGGGCTATGGCAATTCTACATTTTTCATATTGGAAGGTCCTGTCACTAATATGGGGTAGGGAGATGGAACTATCTGATGTTCTGGAGAGGCTGGTCTAGATGTCTGGACCCATCTGGAGGTTGTAGGTTTCTGGAAAGTTATTCTAGTGCCTGGAACCCTTGTGGAATCTTATATATGGCCCTAGGTGTTCTTTAGGATTGGCTGGAATGGTCCTGATTGGGGGTTGGCAGCTTATGATAGGTGGCAGGGTCTACCTGGAGCTTGCGTAAGAGCAACCTCCAGAGTAGCCTCTCGAGTCTGTTTGAACTCTTTTGCCACTCCTTTATGTGTTTTTGAATTTTGGTTTGTGAACTCAGTTTGAATGGGAGAGAGTTTTTGCTTTTTTTGTATTATTTCTGTTTTTCTCTCACTCTCCTTCCTTGACTATTGTTTTTGTGCTTTGTAGTTGCTTTCACTTTGTTCCCCAGGTCCAGTACATAATTAGGTATTATAATAGTGTTTAATGTATTTCTGTTGTGAAATGATTTTTGGAAATAGCACAGATTCATGGAGCCAGTAGGCAACCTGAGATAGTTCCTGACCTAAGACTTTGTTCCCTTTTCTTTAGGTCCACAGCTACTTTATTAAACTGGAGGCCCAGGAAGTAGGTCTTCTGCATTTTCATTCAGCTTGTATATTTATCTATTTGGAGATACCCTGCAACATCCTTTGGCTTTAAGCAGTAAACCAGGCTCCATCCCCAACTAGCATGTAGCATTCTGGGTTGTCATAACCCCCCCGAAGCCAAGCCCTCTGCTGCTACTGCCCGTCTCTGCCTTGGGAGTCCTGTATTCCTTTGATCTCAGGCTTATGGTCTGCATTTCTGTTTCTTTTTTTTCTGGTTGGTGGAGATTTATATCTTGCTTTTGAATTGGCACTATCCTACTGGTTTTCTCTTTTTAAAATTAAAATTGAAAATATGTGTTTCTATGCTTGCATTTACAGGGCTCAGGTGACTTAACCCAGGCCATTTTCACTTTGCCAGTCTGGTTTCTTTAGACTTCTTTCCCCAGGAATGCTGAGGTACTATTGCATTACTGCCTGCCTGTCCTTTTTTTTTTTTTTTTTTTTTTACCTTCTCTTGTAGAATTGTTTAATAAAAAAATTAAGGGATTTACTTTCTTCCTGGTGTTACCTTGATTGGGCAATGCTCAGGATAAATTTTAAGACTCCACCTTCAGTGTAAATGTCAGTGTTATCTTGAGTTAAGTAGAATGATATTAAGAAATAAGTACGTTTACAGAAATTATTCTCAAGAACCGATTTTCAGAAGATGTGACATTTGATATGATGTGTACTCAAGTATAAACTTCTACTTAGCTTTCATGTGTGTTGTTATGAAATAGCAGTAAAAACTTCATGAGTTGCTAGGGTTGCCTCTCCTTTTTATTTTAAATTAGAAATAATATTGTAGTAAAAGCTTTATATCAGGACATTAAAAAAGTCAATTTTAATGAAACTGCAAACATTATATTTATTAGCATCCCCAGAAGATATCCATGCTTCCAGGCACACATGTTCCTTTAAACTTTAGGTTTAAAGGGAATATTGCACGGTAGATATCTTCTCTAGTCCCACTTTTATGCCTCTTAAAGACACCGCATAACTTACGTGTGATTCAAGGGGGCTCTGCCGCTATGCTGAGATCTCAGACTCTGTCTGGTAACTGTCATGATAACCAACATGAACTAGATATCTTGAAATTCTTTTGCTACTTACAGTAGTTTACTATATAAGATTATCATGTTTTAAAAATTATTTATTTTAAATTATTCCTTAAAATAATCTTTTGAAACTCTAAAAGCAAGTCTCTCTGATTCTACCTCATTCCTTCAGGTCTCCTCCTCAGGTGTAGCCAGTGTTCCCAATTCTTATGTATCCTTTCTGAAGACTTCTAGACAGATCTCCTAGATACATACAAATACATATATGCATTTTTCTTTTTGATATATGAAAGGCAGCATATGCACACTGTTCTGAACCATGTTTTTTTAATGCCTACCACTTCTTTTGAAGTTCATTCTCTATCAGTTTGTAAGAGCTACCTCGTGATTATTTTTTATGTTAAAACAGTTAGCTATTGCTGGAATCTTAGTGTACTCAACAAAGCATTGTGTAGGAGCTGTTAATGTCCATGGCATGCTTTGTTATATTTTAAAGTAGAATCAACTCTTCATTTGGCTCTCCTGGTAGGTAGATTTTGGAATTTTATAGGCAAGAAGGTAACAGGAACACAATGTCACTGTATGGAAGTCAGCTACTAAGATGGCCTTTCAGTTCTGTATTTTCAACAATAGGTGGCACCAGCAATTTCTGTATTTGGACTTCATGTAGATGTGAAACATCATCATTTTGATCTTTTTTTCATTTCATATCACCGGGTTCACAGATTAGCAAGAGCAAAGATGTGTTTACCTGGAAACCTAGAGGCTTGCACATGCACACATAGGCGCAGAAAGGTACCTGCAATACTCTGCTGCATCTTTTCCCTCATCCCATACTTGTAGCAGGCATCTAGTGAGAGCAGACATTTAGCAGACACATTAGTATTAACAAGTTAACTAATTATGAATATGATTTTATACATAAAACAGGTATTTGTAGGTGAACCCTTTTGAGATATATTTGGCTGAAAATTTGGTCCTTGGGCACACACAGGAGAATTTATCCTTGCACTGAGAAATTAAGGATTTGCATAGCTTGTTACCTCTGTGTTGATAGTTCTCCATCTCTAGCTCAGCGCTGACCCTCTCATGCTCCCTGTCAGCTGTGCCTAGATGTCCCATTAGCGTTTAAAGCATAGTATATTTAAAACTAAATTCATTATTCCCCAAAGAGCTGTTCCCTTCCTTAATTTTTAGTGCCAACTTAGACTTTTCTCTACCAGTTACTAACTTATCCTTTCATCTTCCAAAAAGTTTCCTGGATTTCTGTTCCCCATCTGAGAATACCTTGATGGCTTTAGAGCTGTGTGATTCTCCTGGCAGCTCCCCGTTTGCTCTCATTAAGTATGGGAAAACAATCCTCCTGGCTTAAGGGTGGAGCATTGGCAGAGTGGTCCTCAACCAGGTTTTCTAAGTTAAACATGCACTGATCCCAGCAGACTGTGTAATCCCATAAAAGCGTGGTGAAAGCACATTCTGCCTCCAGCATCCCTTCGCTCGCGTCCCTGGGACCCAGGGATCCTGAAGAATGAGGAAATGAAAGAAGGTTCTGTGACCTTCCACAGTGTCAGTTTTTTGTTGTTGAATCATCCATTGCTTTCCCTTTTCTTTTCCCTCCTGAAGGGAGTTGAGAATTCCTTGGCCTTCACCTGGTGTCATCTTTAGTTTCATTATAAAGTTCCAGATAGGCCCACTGTGTATCTTTATGGCAATTCCAGGGGCTCGCAGATCTTCCTTTGTCTTTGTAAATCAGTACTTAGCTCTTAGAATTACCGGCGTTTTTGGGTATTAAGTCACTGTTTCAATCCATAGTAAGAAACTCACACAGGAACAGCAGAGCTTGTATCCAGAATTGTGAGTATTCATTGTGTCCAAACTTCTGATGGAATCTGTGCCTTATTTTGCTGTGGTGTTAACACAGGGAGCCATACCAAAGAGGCCAGCCCGACCCTGCAGTCACTCCTCTGCAGATCCTGTTTTGAAATCTTCAGTTAGCTATTCCTATTTTTCCATTCAAGACTAGTAGGCTTGTGTAACAATACAAAAAAAAAAATCCAGAGCCATCTCTGGGAGCCTGGCAAATTCAGCTCCGTCTTTCTGGGACCAGGAAAGCTCATCCGTTTTAGAGAGAAGGACACAGAGAGGGAGGAAGAGAAAAATGAGGGGTGCTTGGTGATGCCCCTGGCTGCTGGCTAGACAGACCCTGGCCTCCTTTACCCTCATGAGCTGACAGCCGCCTTCTGCACAAGGCCCCAAGAGCAGAGCCAGACAGAGCCAAAGGAACGGAACTGTGGTTTCTTTGTTCTACAGACCTTTCTCCACAGCATGCTTCCGACTTATATGTTAGGACTTTTGCTTTTCTTCCAAGGATGCTCTTAATGCTTTTTTCCAACCAGATTTCACCTGTATATGGCTGGGGTCAGTTGCACATCTCTCAGGGATGAATAACTCTGACATTCTTTAAAGCTGGGTAGGTTCATATTCTAGGAATTTACTTCAAACTGTAATAGTCACCATTTCATGATATCATCCCGTATGCCAGAAACTTTGCACCCATTATCTTTTTTAAAAAAATGTTCTTTATTTTTATTTGTGCATGGGCAGGAATTGGGAATTGAACCTGGGTCTCAGTTGAACCTGCCTCAGCATGGCAGATAAGAACCTTGCTTGCTGAGCCACCATGGCTCACCCATCACCCATTAGCTTTTTAGTCCTCATCAACTCTATGAGGTAAATGCTGTTCCTGCCTTCCCCATTTAACAATGAGGGAAACCAAGACTCAGGAAAGTTAAGTGACTTACCTGAGGGCATACAGACGTGTGGCCAGACTGTGCTGCTTGATGCTTTCCTTCATACCTTGCTGCCTCCACACTTTAAAGCAGTGCTATAAAGTTCAAGTTCAGAAAGAAGCAGGAAGCCATACAGTTTTCTTATCCTGACCTCAGCTGAACTCTTTCTGTTATGGGAACACAATTTCCCCCGCCCTCAGGCAGAGACAGATTGTTTCTGGGATGCAGAGTTAAGAGTTCAGTCATATTGCCCCCTTAATCTTCTCTAGGGAAAAGCTGATATTTCTGTATTTGAGTTTCATAATGTGTCCCTGTCGAGTAATTCATTAATTTATTCGACATGTATTTATTTTAATGACTTCATGCCAAGCACTGGGGATGTAGCTGTTAAGAAGACATATGTGGGAGAGATAGGGACACTCGTTCCTTGCTGTTGGGAATGCAAAATGGTGCAGCCTCTGTTAGTGGAAAATGGTTGGGTGGCTCCTCAGAAAGTTAAGTATCGAATTGCCATATGACCTAGAAATCTCATTCCTCTGTGTGTACCCTAAAGAGCTGAAAGCTGGGGCTTATACAGATTTTTCCACACTAATTTTCATAACAGCGTTATTCATAATTTCCAAAAAATGAAAACAATTCAAATGTCTGTCAAGGTATGAAAGACTAAACAAAATGTGAGATATACATACAATGGAATGTTGTTCAGCTGTAAAGAGGAGTGAAATTCTGATGCTTGCGATAAAAAGGATGAACCTTGAGGACATACTATTGAGTGGGAAAAGCCACACACAAAAGGGATCGATATTGTATCATCTCACTTATATGAAATAATTGTATGAAAAAATTCATGGAGTCAGAAACTGGAACACAGGTTATCAGGGGCTGTGATGGGGTTAGGAAATGGGGGGCTAATGTTTAATAGGCACAGAGTTTCTGTTTGGGGTGATAGAAAAGTTTTCATAATGGATGGTGGTGATGGTATTACCACATTGTGAATGTGATTACCGCCCTTGAGTTGTTATTTGAAAGTAGTTACAATGGGAAATTTTTAGGTTGCATATGTGTTACCAGAATAAAAATTGAAAAAAAAAAACAGAAACAGAAGATGATTAAAAAAAGTAAAAAAGACATATATAATAGTAAAAAATAAAAATAAAAAAAAAGACATATATGATCCTATCCTCATGTAGTTTATAGGTTAGTTGGGGAGCATGCAGGCTTTATGTAATTGAGGAAAAATAATTAACCAAGTAAGAGACAAACTTACTTCTGTTCATTCTTATCGTCAATATATTGGAAAACAGAATTTGCTTGAGTATTCACTACATAATTTGTTGAAAAACACTCATGGGTAGGAATTTTAGTAATTCAACCAGTATATATTTGAAGTTGATTAAAGGAAAATAGTTAAATCCCTGAAAAAATGATTTAAATGTGTAGAACATTACCCACACCTTATATAAATAAATTAAAAACTTCTGGCCAGTGTTAAAGTGGTAATATTTCAGATAGGTGACACTAATAAGAATTCATACAATCATAGAATGTTGAGTTAAAAAATGTTGTGGGTTACTTTGACCTTCCACTTCTTCATTTTCCCTGAAGAAATTAAAACTCAGAGAAACTGCATATGCAGTTTTCCCTCTGTTTCCCCAATTCATGACTTGCAGAATGAATAGACTCTGGCTTACTCAAAGTCTCAAGAATTCAGGTTATCAACATTTTACTCTCTCATACATTAGCAAAGTCAGTGACTTGGAAATTAATATGATTTGAGCTTCATGATTCTTTTCCTTAGATGTGGCTAAAACAGTGTGAGATCATCATCAAGAAACAGTTAGTTAAAACTGTCTTCAGCCTGCCTTGATTAAATTTCATGCTCTACTACTGAGTGGTTTTAGTAGTCCTGGTGACTCAAGAGGCAGTTTTACTTTGTGTGACTGCTTTACTACTTTAGCAGACCACATTAAAGAAATTTAATGCTCCTTGTTAGGTGGCAGGAATGAGTTTTCTTAATGCCATCACTGAATTCCAATGGAGAAAAGAAATTACTCATGCGTTTTCTAATGGCTAAAACATTTTCCAGAGTCTTGGCTGTCTAGTTCTCACCATGCAGAGGTTCCATTACCAAATAGTAATTGATATAATTTTGACTAGCAGGCTGATACTACTTAGAAAATCAACTAAACAAAACATCTGAGTCACAGATTCTAGGACAGAATTTCAGAGTAAACCATACAAACGATTTAACATTTCATAGTTATGGGAAAAATACTTGACGTGGAGGAAAAAGCTGTGGTTTTGTGCTGATCTACCATTTACTCACTTTGTGAACACGGACAAGCTGTTTAACCTTCCTAAGCTTTCTTTTCCTCATCTGTAAGAATGAAGATAATTATATAAAACCTGTTGTAACTATCTCATACTACTTTTGAGAAGATCAAATGAGATATATATGAAGACATACTAGAAAATGCCGTGAAGATATATTCGAATGTAAAGGTTTAAAATTACTGTGGAGACTCAAAGAGAAACTGTGATTTAAATCTTGGCTTAAATGATCTAAGTGTATAAGAGAACATTACACAGGTGGTTGGATGTTGTGTGTTGGTATAGTGACAGTGTTTGAAAAATGCTGGTTACTAAAGGTACTATTTTGATGTTCAACATTGATGTCAGTAAATTATTGAAATATCTCCTTTGTTTCAAAAAGAGTTAAAAATAGCTTTCAAAGATATGAGCAATAGAAAAGGATGAAAAACAGGCAAGTGAAGGAAGTGAGGAGAAGGGAGAGTGGGATGAAACAAAGTGCAAATTAGAATCTAAAATACGTCTTGTGAGGCCCAGAATGATTTGCTAGAGATTGGTCAGAGATTTGGTTATGAGTTTCCCTGCAGTCAGTGCAAAGAAGGAAACAAAATAAGCCATGTGAATCATAGCGCCGATAGGTTGTATAGTGAAAAAAGACTAGTCATAATATGATGTCGTGAATTAGTGGCTTTCCAAGGAGTCTCCATAAAGAGAAGGTGTCTGATTAACTGAACAACATCCAACAAAACTATCTTGATGGTAAGCGGTCATACATTTTTTTAAGTTGTTATTGGTATGATACCTGATGAAAGATAATTGACAAATTCACATGATTGGATGCATATTAGAACTACAAATAATCTCCGAGATCATCTCACACCATCCTTTTGCTTTGTAGATAAGAGAACTGAAATGTAGAGGAGTCGAGTGAAAGCTCAGGGTTTTGTGGTGCTTTTGAATCAGCGTGCAGGAGGCTCTGAGTGAAAGTGCTTTGCTCTGAACCCATCCTGGGTGATCGTGGGAGCTTTCCTTGTCTCAATATAAATACCATTTGGCACTTTAAACGTGTTTCTAATTTTGAGTTTCATAGTTTACGGTCGTGGTTTTTGGGGGCTGTTTATTGTAGAAGTGTAGAAACTAATGAATTTGATGAAATTTTCCTTAATTGTTTGTTTTGCTTTCATTGTAGAAGATACTGATAAACCCGGAAAATAGTACCTGAAATTTATTGAGAACAGACCTTAATAAAAAAAAAATTTAGCATTTGTTAATATACTGGCTGGGATACTCCTCCTCATAAGTTCCTTAACACTATGCTCAAAGAGATAGCCAGAAAAAGTAGAAAAACATTAATATTTCAAGCAAGTAGAAAAAACTCAAACCTTAATTTTGAAATGTGGATGTAATTTAAAATACTGGTTAGAAGCCTAAGGAAATTTTAGATCTGCTGTTAGTGAGAAGCCTAAGGAAATTTTAGGTCTGCTTCTATAGCGAATTTGTTTGCTCGCGTTCATGGGAAGTGATTTCTAATGTGAGTTGCAGCCGTGCAGGAGGTTCCTGTGGTGTTTTAGAGATTGAATAAAACATCCATCTTTCCTCAGGAATTTACATCAGCTCTGAGAATGTACAAGGGACCCAGGTACTAGAGAAGATAAGGATGGGTCTCGAAAAGGAGTAGGCAATGCGTTTGAGAGAGTTGGAGAAACTTGGCTCTTTCTGGTTAGTCTGTGAGACGATTTGATTGTGTCTTTGACAGGCACACTTATGGACTTCTAATCTAGAGGTGGTGCCCATGGAGTGTAAACCCTAGAAGTGATGATCGTGAGACGTTTTCTTCGGTAGCTTACCCACCAGTTTAAATGACTCGGCGAAAATCATAATGGAAGACCGTCTTACTTTGACATAGGTGGGGTTGTGCTAGGATAGAGAGGAAGAAGAGGCATTGCATTTGGCATCTGGCTTTGTGTTTCCTAAACTGTAAAATTAAAACGGTAGGCCAGATTAACTCAAAGCAACTTAATTAATCTAAAAATGATTCCATTTATGAAGCACAGGTGAGGAGATGTAAGTACTTACAGAGTCATCATTCTCTTTCCTAGAAGCCCCAGCCAACCTAAATGGAATTTTCCCCCCTAATTCCCTAAGGAACAGCCGTTAAAAGAATAAACCTAAAGAGTCAACAGAGCAGAGAAATAATTCATTATTCCCCTTCTGTTTAGTCAGCCTTGTGAATGAACGTTTTGGTCCAAGAATTGAAATGCTGCATCTTTTTCATCTTACTGACAGCAAAATGAATTTGATATCACTTATCTCAGATATATGCACCTGCTAAGCCAGTTTATTAAGATATAAATCATAAAACACTTATTTTAGTCAAATTGCTAGCCCAAAATTAAAGTATGACACATTGCCCTGGACTAGGTACTGTTCAATCTTGGTCCTGGTGATGCTTTCCTTCTCTCTTTTAGAGTAGCATTACTTTTTGACCTTTACATCTGAAGACTTGCCTACTGAACTAGTGATTTGTGCATGTGCTTGACATTAGATAGTGACACAGAGACTGGGAACATTTGGGAAGCTCCAGTGCTGTGGGGTTAAGCAAAGTCTTGGCCAAGACTGCTTGTGGTGATTGTAGGTGGTAAAGTGTTAAATGATTCACAAAAGAAAAGGACAGGTAAACCCAAGGGGGAAGGGTGGGCCCATTCTAAGCATCTCAGTCTGCTTATCCATTTTCCAAGTCTTAAGGTGAGTCAGTGTGAGGCTTTCTGGAAGGACTGAGTCATGAGGCATCTCATGCAGCGAGAAGATTGTCTTTTAGATAAATGAGTGGTGGGAGGAAGCTTGGTAGAGAAAATAGTATCTTGCTTGGGGTTATAGTTGTAAAACGAGAAAAGGAAGAGGAAGACTTACTTGGCTGTGGTGTATAGAGGAAGGGTTGTAGTTTAGCAGTAGCTTATGTTTCCAGCCCTTAGAGCTTGTAAAGTGATGTCACATACATCATCTTGCTGGCCCTGGCTAGAGAAAGTCAGGGAGGAAGAGAAGTCTGGAGGTGGCACCAGCAGCAGAAATGGTCAAAAACAGAGTATCTGGAGACTCCTTTGGGATCTGTGGGAAGACTCCATTCTTCCAAGAGTCAAAGTAGCATCGTCTTCCTAACCTGTCTGGTTCTGTCTGTGGGCAGCTCACCTGATCTTGACATTCTTTGCAGAGCTGTATGTCTGATGAAGCCTGAACTTCTGAGTTTATGGCATAAGGTCCTTTTGGGTATGGCGTAAAGTCCATAGAGATAGGTGACTTTTGTCCCCAAAGAACTCATGAAAGAAAGAGATTTGGTAGCCTGAGATTTGGGAGCTCTGAGTTCTTGTCTCAAATTACAGACAACCATGGCCTGGCTCCAGTTATTAGTTCCCTCCTCTCTAAATTGGGAAATTTGCCCTTTCAAGAGCTTTTAGAAAGGGTTCTCAGCACTGGGACTTCTTCTTGTGTAAGGACAGATGACGCTTCCTTTTCAGATTGACTGATTTCTTTCATCACATTTGTCTTGACCTCTTGTTTCTTTCATTGTAGGTACACAAAGTGCTTTTCTCAACCATTTCTGCCCCCTAATATTTCTTGCCCCTTTCTCTTGCAGTATAATCACATACCAGCCAAAGGCAAGTATTAGATTTTCCACTTCATGTGCTGGTAATTCTTTCTTTAGACATTCCTAGAAATCAAAGGCAGGCTGTGAAAAGAAATCAGGGTAAGTTGTTTGAATTAAATCTAGACAAATTTCAAAGCCTATCAGCTCACTAATGCTCTCTATATTCCCATTTGTATAAGGGGAATGGGAGAAAAAAAATTTTCCAGCTAATTCATGGAAACTGTATATACATGTATTTTTCACATGCTTGGAGGTTCAAAAAAAAAGCCAAATAAAAACAATTTCTTTCTTTTCTTTTTTATATGTTATTTATCTTTGGGTAATTTTATTTTTATTTTAAATAATTTCAAAACAGAAGATTTGAAAGAATAATACAGAGCATTCCTGTTATGCTTTTTGCTGGATTCTCCAATTTTTAATGTTTTATCTCAGTTGCTTTAGCATGCTCTCTTTAATTTTTTTTCAGAGCCATTTGAGAGCAAGTTGTAGACATATTGTCTACCTCAAAATATTTTGAGGTAATGAGATAATGAGACATTTTTAAATAAAATTTTAAAATGAGATGTTTAAAAATAAAATTTAAAAAGAAATCTTTCTTCGTTTTTCTCTTTCCTTTCTGCTCCAGGATTCAACTAAGAGTCACGCATTGTTGTTATCTTGTTTCTTCAGTCTCCTTTAGTCAGGAATAGTGAGTCTGTCTTTGTCTTTTATGACTTGTCTTATTTTTTTATTGTGGTAAATACATATAACATAAACCTGAGCACTAAGTATGCAATTTATTGGCATTAAATACATTCACAATGTTTTGCAACCATCACCACCATCTAGTTCCAGAACTTTTCCATCACCCCAAAAGGAAAGCCCATACTTATTAAAAAGTAATTTATTTCCTCTCCCCCCACCACCCAACTGCTGATAACCACTAATCTGCTTTCAGCCTCTATGGATTTGTCTATTCTGGATATTTCATATAAATGAAATCTTACAATACATGGCCTTTTGTGTCTGACTTCATCCACTGAACATAATACTTTTAAGGGCCATCCACATTATAGCATGTATTACACATTTCATTCCTTTTTATTGCTTAATAATGTTCCATTACATGGATATACCACAGTTCATTTATCTGTTCATCAGTTGATGGACATATTGGGTGGTTTTACCATTTGGCTACTATGAATAATGGTATGAACACATGTGTTCTAGTTTGCTAGCTGCAGGAATGCAGCACACCAGAGACGGATTGGCTTTTAATAATAGGGGATTCATTTTGTTAGTTCTTCAGAGGAAAGGCAGCTAACTTTCCATTGAGGTTCTTTCTTACGTGGGAAGGTACAGGATGGTCTCTGCCTGCCTTCTCTCCAGGCCCCTGGGTTCCAACAACTTTCCCCAGGGTGAATTCTTTCTGCATCGCCAAAGGCCTGGGCTGAGCTGCGACTGCTGAGATGAGGTATGCTGAGCTGCTTGGGCTGTGCTACACTGCGCTCTCTCATTTAAACACCAGCCAATTAAATCAAACATCATTCATTGCAGCAGACACGCCTCCTAACTGACTACAGACGTAATTAGCAACAGATGAGGTTCACGTACCATTGGCTCATGTCCACAGCAACAAAACTAGGTACATTCACCTGGCCAAGTTGACAACTGAATCTAACTACCACAATATGTGTGCAAGTTTTTGTTTGAACATCTGTGTTCAGTTGTTTTGGGTATATATGTAGGAGTGGAATTGCTGAATCATATGATAATTTTATATTTAAGTTACTGAGGAACTGCCAAACTATTTTCCACAGTGGCTTCACCATTTACATTTTTATCAGCAATGTGTGATGGTTACAATTTCCTCAAATCTTTGCCAACACTTGATATTTCTATGAACTACTGGGTCTGCAGTGGAATCTCACTGTGGTTTTGATTTGCATTTCCCTAGTGACTGAGGCTGTTAAACATCCTTTTATGTGCTTGTTGCCATTTGTATACCTTCTTTGGAGACATGCTATCCAAGGCCTTTGATCATATTTAAATTGTATTGTTTGTCTTTTTACTATTTAGTTGTAAGAGTTATACTTTATATGTTCCAGATACTAGACCCTTATCAGATATATGGTTTGCAAACATTTTTCCTATTCTAAGGGTTGTATTTTCACTCTCTTGATAGTGTCCTTTGATGTACAAAAGTTTAAATTTTTTTTTTTTTTCGCATGGGCAGGCACCAGAAATTGAACCTGGGTCTCTGGCATGGCAGGCAAGAATTCTGCCACTGAGCCACCATTGCACCGCCCCAAAGTTTAAATTTTTGATTGTCTGTTTTATCTATTTTTTCTTTTGTTGCTTGTGCTTCTTTTGTCATATCTGAGAAACCACTGCCAAATGCAAGATCATGAAGACTTACCCCTATGCTTTCCTATAAGCGGTTAATAATTTTAGCTCGTATATTTAGGTCTTTAATCCATTTTGAGTTAATTTTTGTATGTAATGTAAGGTAGGGATTACATTATATACATTACATACAAAATTAAATATAATTTATAATTATATATAAATTTTTATATATAAAATACTTTTATATATAAAATTTATGTATAAAATAATATATATATTTTCTTTTCTTTTTGCATGTGACTCTCTGGTTATCTCTCAGCACCATTTGTTGAAAAGACTATTCTTTCTCCATCGAATGGTCTTGGCACCCCTGTTGAAGATCAGTTGATCATAGGTGTATGGGTTTAGTTCTGGACTCTCAAGTTGGTTCTGTTAAAGCATATGTCTGTCCTTACCGGTATCATACTGCTTTGCTAACCACAGTTTGGAAATCAGGAAGTGTGAGTCCCTCGAACTTGTTCTTCTTTTTCAAGATTGTTTTGGCTATTTGGGGTGCCTTATAATTCCATATGAATTTTAGGAACATCTGTCTTGACAGAACAGTTGCTAGTTTCCTCCTTATTAGCTTCAGGTTGTGTTCTTTGGGCAGGCATTTCACAGAAGTTATTTTGTATTCTTCTCACTGTATCAAATAAAAAAGTATACAATGTCAATTTGTCCTATTGCTGGTGATGTTAACTTTTATCATTTGATTAAAATAGTATGTGCCAAGGAGGTGCAAGTGTAGTTCATTGGTAGAATTCTTGCCTGTCATGTGGGAGACCCTGATTCAATTCCTGGTCCATGCACTTCCCAATAAACAAACAAGCAAAACAAACAAACAATTCAACAAATGGTGCTGCAATAATGGGATACTGACATCGAAAAAAACTGAAATGTGACCCTGCCATACAACATGCAACAACAAAAAATAGTGTATGCTAAGTTTCTCCACTATAAAATTAATTAATAAATATTTTGTACTTATTAGTTTATAAGTGATTAATAAATTAATAAAACCTTGAAACTAGTGTTCTATTACTATTACGCTCTGGTTTTAGTTATACTAATTATTTTCTAGCTCTAACATTATTTTTAAATTTATTTGTTGCTATTCCATAGTACAAAAAGGATTTCCTGTTTCTCTATCTCGTCTCATCTAATCTGTCATCATCTATCATTTATCTATTTATGTCAGTACGGATTCATGGAATTTTATTTTTTAGTGGGTTACAATACATTACTGTCAGTATTTTGATTTTCAAACTGCCCCAGGTTTGGCTGATGGGAACCCTATCAAGTTACTTTCTTAGACCTTTTGAAATGTCCTTATCAATTTTTGTAAAATGCCTTATTTTCTGGCACAATAAGGTAGTCTGGGCTCATCTAGTACTTTCTTGCCCTATCCCTAGAATTGGACATTTTTCCAAGCAGCCCTGGTTCCTTTTATTGGAGAGTGGTATTTAGACACCAAGATCTAGGTGCTAGACGTGCTCATTACTAGTGAGCTATCATTGTTCTTAGACTCTCTGAACAGAAGAAGTAGGAAATACATGCATACACACACATAAACATCCTTTTGTCCTTATCATCGATCATCGTCTTAGCTCTGTTATAAACAACATCAGTTCAACCTCCAATTACAGTCCAACATCACAGTATATGTTGTAGTTTTCTCCCTTTCCATATTTGTATTTCCTTCTCCAACAATGAGGGTCCTGCTACTATTTTGTTTTATTTTCTGACCTAGGTCCCTGCCTCTCCAACATAGCCGCTGTGCTAGTCTGTTCCTACCCTTGCTTACCCACCTTGGGTCTGCTGCACATGTCAGCAGTGCCAGCCAAAGCCTCTCTCTGTCCCCCACCCAGCTCAGCCACACTATTTGTGAGTATTTAAACAATTATTAGCACTTTCATTGAAAGATGCTTAGAATGGAGGTCACTTTAAGGTCTAATTAGTAATTGATGTTGTCTCATCTTTATCCTTGTTTACTCTGAGTATGAGAGAACTGATTTGTTTCTAAAAATGTGACTGACAGTTTGAGCTTTGATCACATTTATTGAGGGAAGGGCTCAGCACGTTAACAATGCATTTCAACCCATTTTGCTTTTATCTTCAGATGCATAGAAAATGGTATGTATAACTCACAAAATTAAATGGATAAAATTCCTAGAGGATACAGCCCTGGGGACCTGTGGGTGTCCAGGTTACCTTGTCTTGTTATATCTCTCACTCAGTAGGGGATATTGTTTGGGAAGCTCTGGCTTAGAGCATGGCTTCTAACTGCTAGATAGGTCAGGGGCCTAATTCTTGCATCTGTAAGTTTGCTTTTTTTAAAAAAATACCTTGTCTCATCACACCAACAGTCTGTGTGCCTAAAGTTGGTTGGCTCCCTGCTGTATTTGCACCATTGGTCATGAGGAAAACTGTGTATGAGGGTGTAGATGTCTCCTGGGAACCCAATGACACATTAAGTACAGAAGCGCAAAGCACTTGGCTGCATTAGTGGAGAATTCAGCATTGCTATAAAGTATACCTGTCTCTATTTGAAATGAAAATTCATTTATTTATTCATTCAGCAATTGTTAGTTGAGCATCTACTATGTGCCAGACCATATATGAGGTAATAGAGATACAGCAGTAACCAATCTTGACTCTCATGGGTTGACACTTTAGAGGGTGAGACAGATAATAAACAAGGAAACAAATAAATGGAAAGGATCATTTCACCTAGTTATGAGTGGTATGCAGAAGGTAAAGTCATGAAAGTATTTGTAGTAGGGAGGATAAGTTGATGTGATTTACAATTTAAAAAACTCTGTTTGGCTGATTTGTGAGACATGTATTAGTGGGTAAAGAGTGGGTGTGGGAGAGTAGCGGAACGATGACAATAATTTAGACATGACTTTTCAATATGGTAGCCACCAGCCACATGTAGTGGTTTAAATTTAATTATGGTAATAAATAAAATAATAATTAAAATTAATTATGATAACATCTATGTGATGATAGTAAGAATTACTGATTGCATATGTAGAATGGAATGATTTCTAAATGTTGTGTTAGTTAATTTTTTTAATTAATAAAAAAAATAAAATAAATAGAATCCTGTATTAAAAAATGCTGTCTTTGGGCATTATGCCACAGCAAGCAATGTAGTATAGTGATTAAAATCAGAGTCTTTAGTGCCAGAAGCTTTTCTTTTTTCTTTCTTTTTTTTAACATGGGCAGGCACCAGGAAACGAATCCGGGTTGCCAGCATGACAGGTGAGAACTCTTCCACTGAGCCACTGTTGCATGCCCTGCCAGAAGCTTTTGGTTCCAAAATTTTGTCTTCATAGTATATCTTTTTTTATTTCAGTACCCTGACATGTCAAATGAGGAAAATAAAATCTTTGCTTGCTATGTGGTTATTAAAAATATTGTATAGATTAAAGCATTTTGGAATTTCTGATATGTCATAAGCACAATGTAAATATTGTTTTTAATATTATTATTTTAAGACTCCCTTATTACCCAATTCTATTTCAATTGAAACCTGCTGTTTTCACCCATTAGAAATTATCAGTAATGACTGGTTTAGATTTTCTACTGAATTTACTATATTATAAATTAAAAAGTGAATTGGTTATGGGTTTTTTCCCAAACATTTAACTTTTTCAGTAAAATAAAATTCACCTAAATGTCTTAAAAAAATTAATTATGATAAAAACTCGGTTTCTCAGTTGTACTACCACCTTATTGGGCAGCATGTATATAGAATGTTTCCATCATCACAAAAAGTTCTGTGGGGTAGCTCTGATTTAAACCATGGTGTTTGTGGATGGGTTGGGGGTAGGCTAGGAAAATATCATGGTTGAGATTTGCTGATTGGTGGAATGTGGTCACTGAAGGGAAGAGACAGATTAAGGATGATGTGTGGCTTTTCTGCTTGAGCAGCTGGGTAGATGGGTAAGACTGGGAAGGAGCAAGATTTGGTGTATGAATCAAAAATTCCACTTTAGATGTAGTACGCCATCTCTTCATAGAGCAGACTCCAAATAAATCTTAATGAGATGGAGAAGGAAAAGTCCATTTGGATGAGCTTTTCAGTCTTATAGCAGTTGCTAAACAAGTCCATATGTTTGTAAGTCTTCATCTTGCTCTAATTTTAAAGAGGCCATTATTGTCTGTTAGCTGTTTCATTAAATACAATTCCATGCTGCTGCAAAATCTAATTCCACAGAAATCCCTTTGTTTATTTTAATTTTGCTTTAATTGTGGTTTGGGATGCCAACAGAAAGTGACCAGGAAACGGGGTGTTACCCTTACAGAGGAGTTACCTGTTACAGGACCACAGATTTAGGACCCTGGTTTGGGCCTGTGACTGGAGAATGAAACCATGCTAGCCTTCCCTTTTTGTAGCTTAACAATCTAAAATATATGGACAAGGCATGTCTTCTAAAAGAGGAACTGTGGGGTGATGGGGGGGGTGTTGTGGTTGTGGTGCTGAGAGTATTGCAAGTGCCTTAGAACCAAATGACATCACCTGATCTCTTTACAGACAGGTGATACTTTCAGACAGACAGTATGCATGGTACAGCACATGCAGTTTAAGTTTTTCATCCTTAACAACAGTGTTGCTGAAGTTTGGAAGGAATCATCTTCTTGCCTGGGGAGAGGCCTGTATTAACAGTAGTTATGGGAGGAAGGCTGAACAGGTTAAACCTTTTTTCTAAATACCAGAATGATTTTGTTGCTAATGGCCTACCACCAGGTCTGCATCAAGTGAATGAGACCACATCCGTGCTCTGTGTTCTCTGTGCACATTCTTCCGAAGCATGAAAGTCCACTCTGGCTGCTAGGGTTTGGGTTCAACATTTTTTTGCTCATGAACCAGTCTCCCCGTTGCACTACTGCACTGTTCCAGACCCCATTTAATTTTCCTGGGGGAGTGGGAGAGATCACAGAAGGGGCTAACAAAAGCAATCAGGAATGAACTTAGCAAGTGTTACCTTCTCCTTTGTTTCATTGGCGCATTTTTTTTTTTTTTTTTTTTTTTGCATAAGCAGGCACTGGGAATCAAACCCGGGTCTCCAGCATGGCAGGCGAGAACTCTGCCTGCTGAGCCACTGTGGCCCACCCTCATTGGCACACTTTTTAATAGCTCTGAGCAGCCTGGTCCCCTTAGGGTGGGTTCTCTTTGCCGCCTTTGAATGTCTGCTCATTGATGTATTGAGGTTCCCATTCTTGCATGCTATTGTGCAAATCAGATAGATTCCAATTTGCTATTCGTGAAAGGAGGGGCTTTTATTTTTAATATAATGCATGTGACATTCCTTGTCTGCTTCATCTCCTTTTGTCATGACATCCTTGCCCTGCCTTGCTTGTCAGATAGAGAATGAATATTTACAGATCCATAGCTAATAGTCAGAATAAACTTATAAGGAACATGTGGAGACTTTTGAAACTTGAGTCCTCATAGGCCACATTGGACTTTGGATGTATGGAAGAGCATAGGAATACTGGGATAGCACTAAAAACAAAGAAAAGAAAGGTATGCATTGTGATGAACTTTTTTATGTGGCAGCTGAACATTGGCTTTCTCCAGCCTTCCTTCAGAACCCTAGCTGGGTTCTGTAAGTCCAACGAATTTGCCAATTCAACCCACATTTTCATCTTGTATGGAATTAATTTAGAGCTAAGGCAGAAAAACTGCCCTGGCATTTGTCTACTTAAATAGAATAAAAAGTCAAAGCCTTTTTTTAAAAAAAAAAACAATCTTCAGCTGAGCATATGCAATACATTTATGGGGACATGATTTTCTCAAACATTAGGAAGGCTGCAATGGGACCACCACACCAAGCAACATGAAGTCCAGCATCAAAATGAGAGTTATATTTAAATTTAGAATTGCATTAGAACCAGCTTTTTGATTTTTAAATTCCCCCATGTCTATCCCTGTATTACAGAAACATTTTTAAAAGGATTTTGAAAACAGCTCAGTTTGCCTTTCTTTCAAAGGCAAGCAAATACCAATCAAGTATTGTTGCCTATTGAAGAAGACAAACATTGAGAGCTGGGTACTGACTTTGTAGTAACACAATGTTAGGAGGAAACTTTGAAGTGGTTAGATTATACAGACATGTCTTCAGAGTCTGTAGCTTTCAGTAGGGTATTGGAAATGGAAGCTGATGATGGGAACATTCACTGCATTGAAATCGAAGCATAGAAAGATGATTCCATGGCATAGACCCAAGCAATGGCATTACTGTAAGCTCCACGGTTTTTGACAGGCTTGGGAGATGAAAGCAGAACATTGCAAAATCCAGCAGTCTTTTCTTAGAGCAGTAGTAAGACTAAACAGATTTTTTTTCTTCGTCATAAGTGATAGGCTGTGTGTGATCCTCTGTATAAGCTTGTGATCATAATTAATAAAAGAGGTGTATTCCCTTCCACTTGAAAGTTGGTATATAGACAACATATGCATATGTGTTTATATGTCCATGCCCACACACACACACAAACACACACACACACAGTTCTCTGTCCCCTCACAGGCAAATCTATGGTCAACGACTGCATTGGGGGGTATAGACCAGTTCTAATTGGGAACTTTCAGAGATGAGATGGAAGAGTTTGCACACAGATTTATTTGCTTATATGGTAATTCTCTCCTCCAGGGAGGAGGTTGGAATTGATCTCAGAGAAATTTTTCTTTCTCTTTCATGAGACTGCATTTTTCAGTCTCTCTTCTCTGCTCTTGAATGTTGAAGCAAAGAAAGACAATTCCGTAATTTTTATTCTCCAGACCATCAATAAAAGGCTTTCAAAGTACAGAGTGCTGTCCTGCCCAGTCTCAATTAATTCTAACGATCAAGTGAGGTGGGCAAATAATTTTAAAGTCTACATGAGCATGTCAGTGAATCTCTTCGAGGGTAAGAGATTAGCATAAGTTATATGCAGTAGACTAGCCTTCCATGGCCAGTTTTTTTCCAAGTGTAAAAACTGTACTTTATTTTCTAACATGTTTCCCAGCTACATTATTTATGATCTCAGTGGTGTTAGAAGCCCCAGTAGCTAAAAAAAAAATTCATATTATGCAAGATGCTAAATTATAAAATAATCTTGCTATTAGGAAAGAATACAGCATCCTTGGAGATTTTATGACCAGTGATAAAGACTACTTAAGGAAGCTAAATGAAAACTGAAAGGAAGGAAACTGTGTGACATGCATGGCTCTCCACACTTCATCTTTTCTTTTTCTGCATACTTTCTCTTGTTCTTGCTGATGTTGAATAACCTGGAGGGCATGCACTATTGGGTATCTTTCCCAGGAGATTATCAGTAAATATGGGGTAAATTTTAATTGCAAAACAAAAGATGCATGCTGCAGATGGAGATTCTGATTGGCTGTTGGTTCTGACACAAGTTGTGACACTAATTCAGACGATGTTTTTCCTGAGAGTTTGCAGAAATCCTTGCTCTGCCAGAGCTGAGCATTTGACACATTAATAGCTTTGAAATAGAATATGGGTCAATTTTGCCACTGCCTTCTTTCCACAAAAATGCATACTTGAAAGCTTTTATGACAAGATGATCAGAGAGCAGAATTTATTTCTGAGCAATGATCCTACTTTCTGTTGAAGTTTGTTCCATTAACTTTCATCATGAGTTTTTTGGCTGCTATATGCTAGAATGCAGCCTGTGCTGGGACAGCAAATACCCTGGTGCATACTGTTAATGAGGTGAGGTGTCACTAAAACCAAGCCAAGCTCCCTCTGTCTTTCTCTTACCTTGCTTTATTATTTTTTTAGAGCACCTTTCTTGATTTGAAATTATGTTTTTTCATTTGTTTATGTTTATTTTCTGCTTTCCCCATTAAAATGTAAATTCTACCCAAGCATGGGATTGTATCTGTGGACCTGGTATCATAGACACCACTGGATGCATTGTAGGTGCTTGATAAATGTTTGTTCAGTGAATGAATAAAATACTAGCACTCAGCACCTATCTGTATTATTAATTCATTCACACATGTTTATTAAATTGTTATTGTGTTCCTAGTGCTGTTTCAGCGATGAAAAAGATACAGTACCCATGTTTACAGAATATAATGTCTATTGCTGTGCTGTCCAATATAGTAGCCACTTACCACATGTGGCTAGATAGATTAAAATGTAAATTAATTTAAATTGAATTAAAAATTCAGTTTCTCAATTATACTACCCACATTTTAGGTGATCACATGTGACTCTAGTGGACAGCACAGATACAGAATGTTTCCATCGCCATGGAAAGTTCTGTTGGGCTGTGCTGGTTTAGTGATAAACAGCTGAATATATATAGGTGCTTTTAGCACAGAAGGATGTGACAGGTGCTGGGTAAAGAAGAAGCACATTTTCAAAAAGAAGCATATAGGAGAGACTTCTCATTCAGATTAGGTTTCGAGATGGGTTCTCAGGTGCTCTGGAGGAAGGACTTCTAAGGGTGAGACTGAAATTAAACAGGCTGCGGGGGACACAGAAGGGGGAGTATCTGAAATAGCTGGGGGAGAAGGATCTGACATAGGTGGCTTACTCTGGCAAACTGTGGGAGGACCTGGTATTTTAATTTTTGACCGAGACAGGAATGCACAGAAGGTGAGGACTGCCTGTGCAAATGTGAGATGTCAGAGAAGTTTCCTGGATGAGAGAAGGAAGGGTTTATTTTGAAAGAGAAAAAAAGAGAACATTCCAGGTTGGGGGGAAACACGAGAGAAGGCCCAGAGATGAGAAGGCCCGTGGCTTATGGGTGAGACCATAAGGAGGCTGTGGGAGCTGTGGGAAGTATGATTGGGTGGTGAGGCTGCATCAAAGCGTGGAGTCTGGTAGGAGGCCTGCAGGCTCCCTTCTCCCTTGGACTAGCAGCAGAAACATTGTATCTATGTCTGCATTCTAAGGCACTATCATTTTTAAAGAGAGCCTTGCCTATTTTAAAACTGAAAACTTAAGTTTTCCAGATTGTAGATTCCCCACATAAGAAAAGAGTCCCTAGGACAGCTCACTAAAGTTTGCTCTTAAAAAAAAAAAAATCCCTTCTTAGCAGTCATAAATAGCTTACTGGATATGAATTTAAGAAGGCCAAATTTGAAATTCTATTCTAATTCAAAGCATGTTGCACAGGCCTGTTTTCAGATTGGCAATTCAAATGCTTTCCCAGATAATATAGAGGGATGTTAAGATAAACTAAGGCCACCGCAAAATAGGAAAGGCAATTGGATGCCGGACTTCTCTGATAACAAGAGGCACTGTAATCTGATGGTTACTTTCTGGTTGGGTTGTTCAAAGATGGAATGATTAACCACACCGCAAATCCTTTATATATTGCAAAGCAATCATAATAGGTTCTTTCTGATGTTTCCTCAAGAAGGACTTTGGAGCTTCTGTTACTGAAATCAGGCTTATTTACGAAGGCTTTAGTTAACTAAGGTATGTGTTGTTCTGAAAAAGTCTTCTCTCATTCAGTGAATGCGTATGGCATGCCTGCCGTGATAGCACTGGAGGGGCCCAGTGAAATAAGACATTGCCCCTGCACTCCATTACAGCCTGTGCACCGTATCTTGATGTCAAGATATAGACTTAAATTGACAGGAAAAATTAAGAATAAAGTGATTGAAAGCCTGGACTCCTTTATACCTGTACAGACTTTTAATTTTAAAACCTTGGCCTAGAGTGGTCAATTCTGGCAGTGTCTGGAGACATTTTTAATGTCTCACACTACAGCATTCTAGTGAGAAAGGCCAGGGATGCTCAGCGTTTTCCACAGGACAGCCCCCCACCCACAGAGAATTATCAAGCTCTAATTGTCAGTAATACTGAGGCTAAGAAACCCTGGCAGAGAGGACCATACTGTGATTGGAATTCTCCAAAATCTCCAGCAACGAGCCTGTCTTTGGCAAATATTGTGATTAATGTTGGGGAGAAAAGTGAAATGGAATTAATGTGATTTCTAAGCATCTGAGAAGATGACTGGTGCTACAAAAATTTACATGACTTGTCACTAATGAAGTCTCTATTGAGAAAAGGAAGCCCTTCTTGATAGTATTTCCCTAAACATTGCCGCTTGGGGTAGGACCCCAGCCCACAGGCATTAATGCCAGTTGCACACCCAGGCATATGACAAACCCAGACACATCCATGTGCTCCCAAGTGGTCCTTGAGGTAGGTAGTATGAATCTGGCTGAAAGCTCCCAGGGAAGGAGAGCCCTTCGGGGGTCTGTGCATCCTAGGTTAACTCTGTAACTGTGATTGGAAGTCATTTGGCCTCTTCAGAATATCTTCATCTCTAAAATGAGCGTACTGGAAGGTCAGATCATCAGTCTCTCAAGTGGAGCTTGTGTGCCTGTATTAATGTGGGAAGAAAATCTGGGAACATCTTTAATTCTCTTTATTTTTGTTGTCTCCTTTTTTTTGTATGCTGTGTGGTAGGATCACATTTCATTGTTTCTCCATGTGACTATCCATTATTGCAGCACCATTTGTTGCATTTATGTTTGTTTTGGGGGAAGTGAACAGATCAGGACTCAAACCCAGGTCTCCTGCATGCCAGGCCAAAATTCTACCACTGCACTACCTCGCGCCCCCCCATGTTATCTTTTAAAATGGCTGCTTTTGTGCATGTTCTGTAATGTACTTGACATGGCAAGTAGCAAGGGGATGAAATTTCTATTTAAACAGATGTAATTGCATTATGAGAGTGTGCCCTAGTATGTTTTTCTGAAGGGGACCCAGACATCCTCTCGTCCTGACAGCCGAAGTTATGGGGAGGAAAATCCTGGAAGCTGAAGGTGTCCTCGCCAGGGATTCGTCTCTGCCGAAGGATGCGGAAGGTGACGGACATTGCTGTCACCAAGGAGCAGCCCTGCTGAGCTCCATCTCCGGCTGTTGGAGAGTTGCACAGGGTTTTTGCACAGAGAACGACGTGTTCCTGTGTCATATGGAGTCAGAATTTTTAAAAACTGGCAAGCTACCAGGGTTTTCAAATTATTCTCTACACGGGTGTGGAAAATACTATTCCTTGACAGAAAATTTGATTCGCACTTTTCAAAGAGCCTGGGGACGTGGTTCAGTTGCATAATCACCTCTCACAAAAGGGCCCGAGTAGAACAGTCTCTTCCAGTCCTGCCCACTTCAGTATGAGCAGAATAGCACCCTTGTTTTTCAGACACTCATGCTACACCATGTGGAGCAACTTAGTATGACTTTATATTCTTAAGTCCACTCTCTGCAAGTTGTTTCAAGGCGAGGTGCTCTCTCAGTCCCCCTTCCATTGACGTCAGGCTGAGCTCCAGGCAGGCGTGCCTACTGAACACCAGAATTTGTCTACAGCCATTGCAGTCTCAAGTTAAAAAAAAAATCTTCTTTGTCCCCTATTCCCAAGCCCCTTAATTTTCTGCTCTCCTTTTGTCACTTAACTTGGGGAAAATGTGTGCTTTTATTCATATCAAGAAGCAATATTTTAGAAGTCAGCTAGTTTCTTAGATTACTTATGAGTGGCAAGAATATGCTTTGTCAAATAAAAGCTTTTCACCCAGGGGACCGAACTAAAATGAAAACTGCAGTCCTGGTTCAGCCTTGCTCTTGGCAGGCAAGGAGGCTGAAGTGACGTTAGTAGAATAGAAGTCACTTCCCTGTTGGTTTACAGAATGGTTATTGAGTCACACACAGTAACCGTGGTGTTTTAAGCACTCTCATTGTCCCAGCTTTGCTCAAGGGACATATAGTATTTCTGTGGCAGGTAAGGTGGAAGTACTTACTGCAGCCATATAAATCAAAGTTAGAATCGTAGACACAGTGGCCTAGGAGTGATCTTAAAAAAAATCCTTCCATTTGCTTGCTTATCCCATATCCCGTTCAGAGGCAGCGTGGTGCTGTGGGTGGAGGGCCCCGAGCCACACTGCGTGCTCTGAACCCCACTTCTGCCACCTCATAGCAGTGAGACCTTGGGCAGCCTGCTTATCCTCTCTGTGTTGCTGCGTCCTCATCCGCAGTGCAGGGGCAATGAGAAAAATCACACTTGTGCCATCGCATTGCTGTGCAGATTCAATGAAATAATACCTTTAGTGATCTTACTGTCTGTAAAGTGCGTAGTAATAGTATCTTAGCTATTATGATTAGCTATTATACAGGATTTATTTTAAAAAGGAATATTCATGAATACTCCCAGATTTGTGTCCTGTCCCTACGTTACTCAGTGAGCATCATTTTGGGATTAAAGGCGCAATTTAAAAATGGACATCTTAATCCTGTAAATATTTCTTTTGCGTTCAAGGCGGGAACACACAATGACCGATGATTATTGACTTTGGGCAGAATGGAGATTCCCAAGTTGAGAGTGTTCCTTTTCCCGAACGGGCTGCTGTGGCCAATACTTTGTGTATGCCCATGAATTTAGGGAGGGCCAGCAGAGCCCCTCCCCTTCTCACAGCAGGGGTCTAGGGGGCAGCTGCAGAGTGTAGCTGCTCTGAGTGGGGTTAGATCATGAAATTGAACTCAGTTACAGAAAGAGCTTGTGGATTATTCTCTACCAATCATTATGAATTGGGAAACATGACCAGGAGGCAGAGAATGGATGTATGACTTTCCAGGTACCCGCCTGCCTAAGTAATTTTAAAAGGGACAAGTTGTCTTCAACAGACTTCTAGCTCTTCTGTCTCCGTGAAAAAGTGTGTTTGGCTCTAGCAGACACGAATGTCCGGATAAGGATGTCAGGCAGTTATTTTGTCAGTATCATGGATTTAGTCCCCCTCTTCTCTCCCCACCAGTGCAGTATGCCAAGTATCTATGTTAAAATGTAAAGCTAGGCTAATCTCTCAGCTGTACCCAGATTTGACAGGTCACATTTCGGTAGACAGTTGAACAGTTTAGCTCTGGTGTGAATTGACCTAGGGATTGCATTTATCAAAGATCATTCAGATGGTCACCACAATTCTGTGTTTTTCAGGGTGTATCATTCCGTGTATGGGTGGTTCCCACTCCTCTCCTTAGACTCGAGAGGTGCAGGTGTGAAGCCCATGGTTCTTCCAGCCCAGCTGTAGGAGAAATTGTAAAGCATTTTCTCGTTCTGTTGCCCTCAAAAGACAGGTGGTTCTTAAATGTCCACTACACACGTTCCCTCTGGGGTTTTCCTAAGCAGTCCATAAAGCTATGCCACATTTTTGACTGATAGGCATTCAGACATTCATATTGCCCTGATTTCCTGTTGGGCAGGTCATTTTATTTATAGAAAATGAATCTCTTTCAAAGTTGGGGGATGCCAGCTAGTCTTTGTATACTGAAATTTGGTGAGCATGATCCTATTTAAGTTGGTATTTGCAATTTTTTAAGACCCTTATCATAGCCATCTTTTCCTGAATGATCTCATCTTCATGTTTTCAGGAAAAATATAGATGATCAAACTCATTTCCAAATCTTCTTGATAAATTTCAAGATCCCTTTTCTGGACAGTTCTGTTGTTGATTTCCTTAGGTGCAATGACTAAAAAGCACATAGGCTTTCCCTTCATAATTTGAAGGGAGAAGGCTCTTGTATGGGTTATTCATTTTCTCTCCCATACCTTCCTCTCTCCTCTCTTCTAGATCCTTTCTGTCAGTTTCCAAATCAGGTCCAGCTGTCTTGCATCTTGAAACAGACAAGCAGCAAGCAAATAATGAACAAAACTCAAGAAACTAGAAGTTGTCTTCTTTTGACCATACCTGGATTCTTCTCTGGCACTGCCTAAACTTTTTTTTTTTCATTCAAATTTCTTAAAGGAGAAATCATGTGCATTTAATTTCTCCATCAATCCACTGAGGCTGGTTTCCTTAAAAAAGTATTTCCTTAAGAAAAAAGATTCTTTGTCTTGTCTTTTTGGAACCAATTCCAGGTGGCTTAAAAATAATAGAGAAATCTTGGTGAGACCTGAGCTAGTGCCTGAAATGATTTAGCAAGGATCTGGATTCTCACCATATCTGTGCTTTGCCTTCCATGTTTTGGTTTCTTCCTTAGACTCGTCAGTGCCATTTACTCACCCTCTGACTTCCCTGCTCTAAACTTTCTTCTCTTTTAGAAACATGTCCACACGCAGTTTCAGATTTCCCATCCTCACAGCAAACCTTTCAGGGAAGTGAGAGAAAAATCCCTTTTTTTTCAGAAGCCCCTTCAAGTATCTCCTTGCATCCATTGCCTCTGCTTGGGTTCGTGCCCATTCCTGAACCAGTCTCTCTGGTCAAGGGTTTGAAGATGGAGATTGCCTGAGGCCATTCATGGCCCACTTATAGAGCTATGGATGGGATTAGTAAATCCAGATTCTGTGACTGAGATGGGGAAAGAATGTGCTCCCGGGTCCAAGTTGGGGTGCTGTTAACAAAAAGAGAGACGAGTATCTTGGGCAACTACAGCAGTGATGACTAGTTTGACACTATCATAACTTACTCCTTCCTGGAACCCAGCTCCCTTGGTTTCAACTCCCTTCTTTCTTAGAATCTCTGACCTGGCTGGCTCTCTGCACACTTCTCAGGCTGTCAAACTTCAGTTTCCTTTATGAGTTCCTTCTACTCTGCTGGTCAGAAAGCATTGGACTTCCCAGGATGCAGCCTTTTCTTCTTGCTCCTTTTGCTTTCATTGATTACTTTCATCTTCCATATCTTCTCAGCTTCTGCTACCAGAATAATGCAGGGAGTTTTCTATTCTCAGGTATGATGAGTTCCAGAAATGTGTTAGATGGAGGTCATGTGTGCAGAGATAGAACATATTCTATAAGGCATTGTGATCTATGTGAGAAAGTTATTCTATAATCCCTAATTATTCTTTTCCTTTTAGCTATTGTCTTCTATCAGAAGTTATGTCTGAAATTGTGACCTGTTTTCCTTAATTTAATGCTTTTCCTTCATAATGGATCATGCTTTCATCAGCTTAAATCCAGTGACTGTCTGGACAATCTTAATTTCTCACTTTTATGAAGGTTAGTGTCAGTACTTTGCCTTTCTTTTTCTTTTCCTCTCTGTTCTTTGTTAAATAAAACTGTCAGGCTGAAATGTAATAAACCCTTATAGTTAAACTATTGCACTAACATTGTTGGGTGAAGATATTGTTACTACTGTCAGAACCAAACATCTGGCTGATAACTCTGTTAACCACATGATAGCTCAAAATGTCATTCCTCAGCTGTGGTGGTTTGAAGCTGTATGGACCCCGGAAAAGCATGTTCTTAAATTTAATTCATTCCTGTGGGTGTGAACCCATTGCAAGTAGGACCTTTTGTTGAGGTTACTTTGGTTAAGGTGGGGCTCACCTCAATCAGGGTGGGTCTTAATCCTGTTACTGGAGTCTTTTGTAAGCAGAATACAACCCAGGCAGAAAAATTAAAGCCATAGGAAGTAAGAAGATGAAATCAACAAAGTCTGGAAGAGAACGGAAAGACCAGGAGATGCCATGGGCCTTGCCATGTGATAGAGGATCTAAGGGCCAAGGGCTGCTGGCAGCCAGCCCTGGAGTGCCACAGTCTCTGGGGAGAAAGCATCACCTTGATGATGCCCTGATTTGGATATTTTCTCATCCTCAAAACCATAAACCAATAAATTCTCGTTGTTTAATCTAGACCCATTTCATGGTATTTGCCTTGAGCAACCTAGGAAATTAAAACATCAGCTGAGGAAACAAAGTCCATATTTGCCATTTGAGAAGTGATTTATGGATTTTAGTGTACAGTGGTGAAATGCACGAGGACCCATTCAGCCTGCATTTCTAGTCCATATACATCCAGTTGCCACTAAGACATCCCCATGGGAATGTCCTCAGGGGTACTTCATCTCTCCTAGAACTTGCTCTTCTTCTTCCATTCTCTAGCTCAGGTGCAGACACCACTAGGCTCCCTAGTTATTCAAAGCAGAAACCCAAAATCATCCTTGACACAAACATCCCATCCACACAACCTGCTGATTTTATATCTTATATTTTGACACTGCCCTACCGTCTCCATCTCTGTGTCCACTACCCTCGTTCAGCCCTCTGTCATTTTTTAACTGGTTTCCTTGCTTCTAGCCTTCCTTCTCTCATATCCATCTTGTATGTCAGGGGTCAGGAAACTTTTTTTGTAAAGTGCCAGTTAGTAAACACTTCAGGCTTTGTGGGCCATATGGCCTCTGTGGCAACTGCTTAATTCTGCTGTTGCGATAGCAGACAACGTGCACATGAAGGGCATGGCTGCCTTCCAATATAACTTTATTTATGGACATGGAAATTTGAATTTCATAGAATTCTCACATGTCACATAATATTCTTCTTCTTTTCATCCCCCCCCCAGTCATTTAAAAATTTAAAAACCAGTTTTAGCTCATAGGCCATATAAAAGTTCTGTGGGCTGTAGTTTGCGAATCGCGGTTCTATATGGTTATCAGAATGAGCTAATAAAAATATAAATCTGAACGTACCATTTACCTGCTTACACCTATCGAAGACTTCCACTGGGGCCAAAAGAATGAAGTCCGTCTTCTTTTAAATGGCCTGTTCATTCCTTAATGATCAGCTCTTTAGTCTCATATCCTGCTAATTCAAGTATTACACTGCACTTTTCAGAATACTGACCTCTTTGCATTCCCTGCCCACAGAGAACATTCTGGGGCCTTGACCTTTCTTCCTGGAAATCTTTACCCTTTGCATTCATTCATTCATTCTCTTATTTATTTACAATATATTAGGATTGGTGACTTATTTCCTCCACTAGTTGGTTTCTTGCTGACAGAACTGTGTATTAACTAACTCTGAATCCCCATCATCTCACTGTTAGCCTAGGGCTCTACTAAAATAGGCTCTCCATAAATATTTGCTGAATGCATGCATGCATACATGCATGAATGAATGGACAAATGAAGGGAAATTGGAATGGAATAGTTCAATGAGCCAATTTTGCTATTTAACTAACAATTCTGACCAAAGTGTTAGTGAGTTCATAATTTGAAATCAGTACAGGCAGTTCTTAACTTAGGAATGGGGCAGGTTCCAGAAGTTTCTTTGTAAGTGGGTTGCTCAGAACTTGGAAGACATGTTCCCATATAAATGATGTTCTAAATAAATGTTTAAATGCTCAGTCTAGTCACAAAAGATTGTTTAATGCATAATATCACTGATATACTGCAGAGTTAAAATTTAAAAATTAGAAAATAATAACTTAGGTGTCATTTACATTTTATTAAAATACTGTAAGCCCACAGATCATCTCGGGAAATTTGAAATATGCTTCCTGGCATTTTGTAGTATTACAAATGAAACCAAACTAAATGCCAGTAAAGGCATAGAGTGTGGAAAGAAGACAGTAAATGGAAAGATTCTGAAAAATTTTATGGGGAACAATAAGTTGCTTTTAAAAAAGTATGTGTTGGATAATTGGATATCTTTTTATATCAGTGACGCCAGCTCTAACTGTAACCCATATGTTTAAGGCACGTGCGTATAATTCTCTGATTTTCTCCTGGTGACACTGATGCAGAACCTCGACCTTTTCCACAGTTTACCCAAATAATCTACAAGCCTAAAGGCACTAACCATACAGTAGACCCTACCAAAGATTCTACAGGGGAGAGTTAGTATCCATTACACAGAAGTCTGCTCTCCCAGTTCTCTCTATACCCCTCCTCTAACCAGGGCGCTTTCTCCCCACACAGTATCTAGCCTGGGTCACTCTTCCTTCTCTCTGTCTCTCTCTTAAGCAGACCCTTTTTGTTCATGCTCATTGCAGAGCAGTTCTGTCTGCATCTCTCAGTCCTAGATTCTTGTGGCTCCTCCACTCCAGAAGCCTACCAACAAGGCTTCTCCAAGCATTTGCCCAACAAACGCAAGCTCTTCTCTTCGGGGACTGTGGGTATTCTAATACAGCTGCTAAGAAAAATATTTTCTTTGTGTTATCACATTCCTTATTCTGTTTAATAGTGGGATGGTATTTCATTTCATAGGTGAAATCAACTTTTTATCAAGATTTCTATTGAGCAACATCCTGAACAACGTCTTCGTGCAAGGATGCAAGGGGCTACCTATTGTTGAATTTATATTTAGTGTTTATCCATTAATGTGCTTAAATCTATGTCCTTCCTCAATGCTAAGGATAATCAAGAGTGGGTTGTAATAACTTATTCTTTTGATTTAGAATGCATTATTAATTATACATAAATATTATTTCCTATTACTTAGTGTTTATAGTAGAAATGGTATTTTTTTTCAGGGCTTGTTTCTTTTATAAACTGAAGGTCAATTTTTCACATACCCCATTAATTTCCTTTGTCAATAAAATTAAGGCATGTGAGTTTAAATTGCAATTGCAGTTCAAGTGTCTAGTTTAATTAAAGTGCCTAGTGTGCTATAGCAGCAGTACAGTAGAAGATCATTTAGGGTTCTTTGCCTCCAAGGACGTGAAGGGCTAATAGGATATCGTATGTATAAGCAACTAACCTGTAAAAGATCCAGAATGAACTTTCAGGATCCAGATAAGGTAGTAACACATGGAAAGAACTCCCTAGTCAGCTGGGCATGAAAAGCTAGTCTAGTCTGAAATGACTTAGGAAGTTTTATTATTTTAAAAAAATTTTGTAAAAGATAATTAACATACAATAAGAAAAATATAGAGGTGGAAGAGACTATGAAATAAATCCAGTCAGTCCCCTTATTTTACAAATGAAGAAACTGAGGTCCAGAGTAGTATAGTGACTTAAAAAATGTCACACAATTTGGAGTGAAGGAGTCAGGATACATGAAGATTTGTATACGTTAAGACCGCTATTTCCACCAGGACAGAATACTAGACCAAGTAAATGGAGCTAAATTAATTTAATTAAGTGTATTTAAGTTACTACAAAGAGCATCAAGCCTTTATTCAGGTAATCTATCAAACCAGAAAATGACAGGCATCAAAATATCTAGGGGTAAAAGTCTAGGCTATTTGCAGGATTCCTGAGCTATCTGGTTGGTGTTGCTTTCATAGAAACATGTACTCTCATGGTTGAAGTGATCCCCAAATGTCACTGAATTTCTCTTTGAAGTTCTATATTGAACATAAGCTTTGTGCCTATTGACATACATCCTCCAACTGTTTTCAGCTCTGTTTCTGAAGCGTGACATGGAAGTCATATACCATTCTGTCATTATCTAAGGTAGTGCCTCAGCAACCTGAAAATAGTCAAGGCTGTCTCATCAAGCTTTGCCAGGCCAAACAGCATCACGGGCAGTGACTTCCAGACGGCACACTGGCCTGAACACCATATGTGTCAAGCACATATACTCGTCCTACACTAGGATGGAGAAAGAACAGGAGAATGGGAAGATACTGGGTGCCAGTCGAGACTCTACATTCACTAACTTTTGTGTAGTCTTTGGCAAGTTAACTTCATCTCTGCTCCTCAGTTCCCCCATTTGTAATCTGGGATTGTTGGGAGAATCAGATATGATATATGCAAAGCACTTCGAATGATGCTTTTATACATGTAGGGATTCGATAAATGCTAGTTATCATTGTAATCTTTGAGTGATGCTGGTCATCATTACTATTGTTCCTTAAGGATATGTGAATGGTAGCTAGTCCCCAAATCACCCCTGATGATCTCTACCTCTTGTTAATTATATTCTTGTGATGTAGTCTTCTATTAAATCAGGCAGGTGGTGTGTAACTTCGAGGATAGGTCGTGAAAGGTTTCTGCCTTGGCCTCTTGGATCACTCACTTTGGGTGAAGCCATTATGTCATGAGGATTCTCAGGCAGCTCTGTGTGGAGAAGCCATGTAGCCTTCTGCTAACAGCTAGTACAACTTGCCAGCCGCGTGAGTGAGTCACCTTCGAAGCAGATCCTCTGGCCCAGTCAAGTCTTCCGTTGAACACAACCCCAGCCAATATTTGACTTACAGCTTCAGAAAAGACCACAAGCCTCAACTGCCTAGCCAATCTGCTCCCAAATTCCTGCCCACAGAAACTGTGAGAGATAATGCATATTTATGGTTGTTTTAAGCCACTAAGTTTTGGAGTAATTTGTTATGCAGGAATAGATAACTAATCTGATACTTCATCTTGTGTTTTCTTTCCTTCACTGGGGGAATCATGACTTAAAATTGCCCATATGGAAAAGGAAGATGATGAGCTAGCGTTTGTAGATTGAATCCCTTCCTCCTGTGAATATTCTCCAAGATGTTATTGGTGGCACCTCCAAATCCCTATGCCTTTTCATCACTGCCCCAAAGTTTTAATCCACTCTCAATTCAGATCTCTGTCTTGTTCCATCACTGATGGTTACATACCCCCCAAAATATGGAGGAGGGTCAGTTTCCTGTAGAGAGTGACCCATAATTTATCACCCTAAATGGTTAAAATTAGGGCAAAATCTAATATCTTTAAAAACCAGGCAGGTAACTTCATTGTGTTGGTGGGAATGTGGACTGTAATACTAGGGCAGAACTAAAGAGTCCATGCTACATCTAAAGAAATTTAGATTCAAACAAATTTTAAGTACTCTTCTATCCAATTAAGCTGCTTGCTTGCAGAACTCAGATAGATGGCATCACTTTGATAATTTTGGTAAAAAATAAACAGCAACAGTGCCAACCCCAAGTGAAAAAGGGGTCCTTAGAGGAATCTTTTTGTTCTTTGCCTGTCTTCCCTTCAGCACGTAATAGCTCACCATATGCATGTTCAAAGAATGGTACAGTTGCATCTTCAAAAAGCAATACTTGCTTTATTAATTATCTATTGCTCTAGCCATTCTAAAACTTAATGACTTAAAACAATACGTGTTTATTATTTCTCACAGTTCTATGGGTTGGATGGGTGGTTCTTCTCGTCTGGGCTGGTTTGGTTGAGGCTGGATGGTATAGGATGGCCTCACTGACATACCTGGTCACTTAGCTGGAGCAGTTTGGCGCAGGGTCTCTTTCCATGTGACCTCTTAATCTTAAGGAGATGAGCCTGGGTTTCTTCACAAGGTGGTTACAGGATTCTCAGCAACCACATGTTTCCATACTCAAGCACATTTCAAACTTCTGCTTGGATCACATTTATGAATGCCCCATTGGCCAAAGCAAGACACATGCCCAAGCCCAGCTTCAAGAAGTAGATGGACTCCTGTATACTTTGTGGGAGGATTGGTAAAGTCACTTACAGAAGGCCTTGCATATAGGGATGGGAGGAATTGATGACTTTTTTTTTTCTACAATCTGTTATATTTGCCTTAGGCAAGGGAGCGTGGGAAAAAGTTGCATGAGTGGTATCTGTACTTTTGTGGGAAAGGAAGGATAGAACCTCTGAATAAGACTGGAAAGAAAGGGTTTCTAAAAAAGAAGTTTTTTGATGATGGACCTGACATTTGTTGAGGCCCCCTATGTGCAGTAGTGTGTAGTGCGCTTCATAAAGAGTGTGCCATTTGATTCCAGAATAACTCTAAAACTGTGTGCAGGGGTAGCCTCAGTGTTGATGGGGAAACTGAGACCCGCAGCAGCTAAATAGTCTGAGTGTGTTCACCAAATTAGGAAGAGGTACAATCTTATATTTGTTGTGTCTCTCCTGCTTCCTGTAACTATACAGGTGAGCTGGGTGGAGGGATGTGAATGGGGTGGGCAGATTGCTGATCTATGATTATGAAGTAGCTTTAGGAATCACCTTGGTAGAAAATTTTGCCCCATAACTCTTTGTCCTGATTCTCCCCAACCCCCATCATGTCCTCCTGTGCAGACCCCCAAGAAGCCTGATCCCTGTCCCAGGACCTCTGTCTCTGCCTGTTCTGGTTTGCTAGCTGCCGGAATGCAACACACCAGAGACGGATTGGCTTTTAATAAAAGGGGATTTATTTTGTTGGTTCTTCAGAGGAAAGGCAGCTAACTTTCCACTGAGGTTCTTTCTTATGTGGAAGGCACAAGATGGTCTCTGCTGGTCTTCTCTCCAGGCCCCTGGGTTCCAACAACTTTCCCCAGGGTGACTTCTTTCTCCATCTCCAAAGGCCTGGGCTGAGCTGCAAGTGCTGAGATGAGGAATGCCGAGCTGCTTAAGCTGTGCTACATTGCGTTCTCTCATTTAAGTAAGCACAAGCCAATTAAGTCAAACATCACTCATTGCAGCAGACACACCTCCTAGATGACTGCAGATGTAATTGGCAACAGATGAGGTTCACGTGCCATTGGCTTGTGTCCACAGCAACAGAACTAGGTATGCGCACCTGGTCAAGTTGACAACTGAATCTAACTAACACACTGCCCCTCAGGGCCCTCCCTAGCCTAGGCTTGGCGTAGGTAACCATTGGGGAATTTGAGGCCAGGTATCTGTCACATAGCAAAAAGAAGGTTGTTCCAGGTCCAGGAAGATGAGCTGGAGTCATTGAAAAGTGTCAAGTTTGAATTTCAAGCTTACTTTCTCATAGAAATGCTCTTACACTTGTCATTCATTTCTGTGACTAGAATTTAAATTTTGAGCAATGCTTTTTTTAAAAAAGCTTATATATTTTTCTCACTCTGTGGGAGATTACACACCCAGGTAAAAAGCTAGGGAGACTCTAAACAGGGTTTCTGAATAATTTATTATCCAAATTAAGAACTTTTGAGAGTGAAAGGAGGCACTATTAGTAATCACCCCAGGACCATCTCTGACAAACAGGGACGTGCTGCGTGAGGGGATTTTAGATCACAGCACCTTTGAAAGATGGGGATTGCTTGCATATATTTTGTAATTTGATGACAGGTTGTTTTTGGTAGTGTCTTCACTTAAAAGAAAATACATACATGTCTCAGGGGCAAACTTCAAAACAGTGAAAGCAAGAGTAACTTTTTGGCTTGCTCGTTATTAATAGTCTCAGTGCTCTCAAATTTGCTAGTAACTTTCTCTTGTCTGGTTTGCACATTTAGATTCTGTCTTTCATACTGAACATTTGCAAACTATCCAAATATAAACATCTTTAATGACGCAGTAAGATACTGAGGCGAAACAATGTCCAAGGTGTGAATTATTGCACCATCTGTAACTCCGACTGAAGTGTGACTTTTTGTGATTGCATAATGGTTCTTTGCCAAGTTGGATAACAAAAACCTTGGTAATTACAGCCCTAAATAATTTGTATAATCTTTAAACACTTATTTTTTGAAGTAGTAGATTCTGTAAAATAAAAACCCCAATAGTAAAATCTTATCTGTAGATTCTTAAATTTTTTTTAAATAACTAGTGCTTATGTTAGATACCCTCAAAGATGTTTGTTTCTTTTCTTGATGGTTTTAATGAAATATTATTAATGGATACTGAGTTCAGGGAGTAGATAACAGAAAAATGTCTTTAAGTGAAAGACTTCTAATAAACCTACATGTATGAGGAATAATTATGTACTTTGGAAAATGACTTAGTCATACCTTTTTTAGGAGGTTTGAATTTATATTTTCCTATCTTTGTCATAGTTAAACTGCTTTTCGGTTGCGCTTGCATGCTGAGAGTACCTACGGTGTTTGTAGGAGAAGCCCCGGAAGCAAAAACCGTGAAACAGACGGAATTCAGCAACACTCAGGCATTTATTTGTATTCCTCACTCTAGGTACTGGATGCTCCTAGCTCCAGGTTTTTTGATATATCTTTTTTCCACACTATCTCCCAGCTTTTCCTGGTTTTGTCTCATTGTCTTAAGATTCTGATTTCTGTTCAACGTAATCTGTCAATAAGTGGTAAACGGTTCACGTTACCTCCCATCCCACTATTTTTCTCCTTTTTTCCCATAGTATATCTTTTTTTTTAAATCTTTTTTTTCAGTAGGATCTCTTAGCAAAGTGACCTAGAAGAGTAAGTAAGTACTTTCAGGCACCATTGCAGAGCTGATTGGGGGACAGATATTTTAAGGGCAGGGGTGTCCTTCCAAGAATCTCTCAGTAAGTAAGTACTTTCAGGCACCATTGCAGAGCTGATTGGGGGACAGATATTTTAAGGGCAGGGGTGTCCTTCCAAGAATCTCTCAGATCTCCTTGCTTCAATGTCTAATCCACCTGCCCATCTGAAATTATGCAACTGACCAGAGTCCTTATAGTTCACTTGGAAATAAGAGCATGTTTTTAAGAGTGAGCAATGGCCCTATGAAAAGATGTACTGAAGCACAGGGCTTTTGAGAAAGGATGCAATAATTGCTAGTTTCACTCCATAGATCCCTATTTTCCCCTGAAGGACATGATAATCAACATGCTTTGATTCTCAGCTGGAAGAATTGAGGAAAAAATATTTCGCATTGATTTGTCTTATCCAGGCCCCAAGCTGTGATGGGAGTTCGTGAATTCTGAAGAGGGGCTGACACATCTACTGGAAACATTCAGCATTTGGAATACTCCTGTCTTCCTGTCACATAGCTTATTCAGTATTGCTTTCTTTCTCTGTGCTGACTGCACTTTCAGAGAGAATAAAATGCCTTCAGACTCACCAGGAAGTCTTTCCATATGAAGGCTCTTACTATGTTTCTTGAATTCTTACTTCCAGAACTCACCCTACCTTTGTGTGGCATTTAAAGCTTCCTTTCGTAAGCTGGGAAAGGTTGGTTTCTTAGAAACTGAAAAAGAGCTTACAAATCAAAAGCCTGGGGTTCTCTGAGGTGTCTCAGAAGCTCTGGGGGGTTGGGTACAGGAGGTGGGGTCTCTTGTCTCAGATCCCCCCTCAGCGCCTTTCCTTTGATCTGTTTTGTACGTTGGGCTTCAGTGTAAAATTTCTCTTGAACGCATCAATCAAAATTTATTCCAGCTGGTTAATGGCCCAGCTAGGTTTGGGTCTAGAATATGCCTCCTGATCCTGTGGATCTTCTGTCTTGTTGTATTGCCGTGCCTTCTGAAAAGTTTGCTGTGGTCATATGCTGCCAACTCATAGATGAATGGGCAGGGTCCTGAAGGTACCATTCTTAAAGAGGAAGTAAACCTTTGGATAACTACTCAATGTCATTGAGTATGGGAATGCAAATTAAAGGCATGGTGATTTTTAAAAAAACTTTTTGCCTGTTAAATTGGCAAAGATGATAATACCCAGTGGATAGGTAGCATGTGCTGAGATTGGAGTTCCCATTTATTGGTAGTGATGGTGTAAATTTTGGGGATCACACTTACATAGAAAACTTGAAAATATTTAATGTACCTTCATCCTATCAGCCTCACCCTTTCTGGTTGGTATTTATGTGCATTCTGACTGGGAGATACCTGCGCTTTGTAGGGGTTAGTCATGACTGTCACTCCTTCATATATCCCCAAAACCCCACTTCTAGGAACTAATCCTAAGAAAACCATTTGAAATATTATAAAATATACTTGCATGGAGGTATTATTTGCAATTTTTATAGTGAAGTCAGCTTTAGCGTATTCAATTAATGAGTGACTAAGAAAACTGTTAATGTCTGTATAGTGAAATATTATGTTTTCAATTTTTTTGTGGTGTTAAAATTATTTTAATATATGATTAAATGAATAGAGTTTTATTCAAAATTTCATATGAGGGGTGGGCCGCGGTGGCTCAGCGGGCAAAGTGCTTGCCTGCTATGCCGGAGGACCTCGGTTCGATTCCCGGCCCCAGCCCATGTAACAAAAACGGAGAAACAGAATACAATAAAAAACAAGAAAATGTTTAAAAATGTTTCCCTTTCTTCCTTCCTTCCTTCCTTCTATCCTTCCTTCCTTCTCTCTGTCTTTAAAAAAAAAAAAAAAAAAAAAAAAATTTCATATGAATATAAACTAAATGATTTTTAAAATATACATATATATATAGAAATGATGAGGGAGAAAAATGCTATGAATATTTCTGGACAATAGGATTATGAGTGATTGTTAATATCTTCTTTGATTTAAAAATTTTCTTTTGCATTTTCCACATAGTCTGTGTTACTTTTATAATGAGGGAAAAACTAATTTTTCTCTTATTGATGAGACCACTGAAAGTTCCACAAAGATCTTGGTTATTTTCTGATATAATCCGGAAATGAGTAAAGGGCGAAAGCCTGCCTTCCACGGTTTGGTTCTGTGAGCCCAAGAGATTTCCATATGTAATTTGGCACACTCAGTGTTCTCAGCTAGCAACAATTGCTCCCCCAGCCTTTCAGGTTAGCTTCAGGAGACTATAGGCTACATAGGGGAGAGTGTAATGGCAGTGCTGGGAATCAATTAGGATTCGTCAACATCATTACACTCATTTCTCCCCACTCATAAAAAGAGAAGACCTAGATTTCAGTCCCAGCTCCATTGCCTCCCTTCTGTGGGACCTTGGCCAAATTAGGAAACCTCTCGAAGCCTCAGGTTTTCATTAGCCAGATGAGAATGATGATACCTCTTTTATGGTGTTAAAAGTCAAACGTGCCTAGTGCAGTGCTTGGCGTAAAAAAAGCGTTAAATTCAGGTTTGTTCCCTTTCGTCACCTCCTCTGGCCCTTCTTTATCGTATTATGGGAGTTATATCAAGGGGGAAAGTACTAGGGCTTTGAAAATGTATTCCTCATCCCATACGGTGGAGACTTGATTAGATGTAATTCTAAAAATCAGAAGGATAGTTCCAGATGTCTCAGTCATTCTGCCAACTTGATGGCAGTTCCTGTTTCCAGGGTCTGTAGGCTGCCGTGGTAAGAACTGTGTGTGTGTGTGTGTGTGTGTGTGTGTGTGTGTGTGTGTGTGTGTGGTCAGTTGTCTTCAGTGGTTGGAGGTCCTGCTTTTTACTATGTATTTGTGACTGGGAGCAGGTGCCTTTCACAGGATGAATTCCAGAACTGGAGAGGAGAAGAATTTTTTTTCTGGGCCCCTTATTCCCCCGTTATCCACTCAGTGCCCAGTGCCTTAAATCTCAATCTTCCTTCTTTACCCTTTCAGAGAACTGTTACCAGAACCTTCATTTCACTCTGGTGAAAATGACATTATCAGCAGATTTTATTGTTGCCTTTCTTATGTACTTTGACTTTTAATCGGGAAACTTAGAGCTGAGAGTTTGGAGTCCTAATGGAGAAATCCTAAGGTCCACGGAGCAAGAGGGAATTCTGGATGTAAGGAGACCATCTTAAAAGGCCTTCTGAAAGAAAGGAGTGTTGAGCTCTAGTGACCATGGGCATTGGGAGGGTCTTCTGCTGTCACTTCTTTACTGTCCGACATCCTTACCATTTTCCTCTTGACCTGCCTCCGGTCACCTCGCTACTGCAGATGTCACCAGCCTTAGTTGCCCTAAAGATGGTCAGAACTCTAGATCCTTGCAGGCCATTAGGCACGTGTTATAAGAACCTGAAATTAAACTGGGTCAGAGGCCAGTGTATAAATAAAATGGAAATGAGTCATTAAAGAATTAAAAATGGCATCAGTGTTTACTGCCTCCAGCCTGGGAACCCGATTGTGAGATTGGCACATGCCTGTACGAGGGTGAAGCACAGCATGAGATTTAAAAGCTTGTATTTCCAAAGGAACAATTAATTGAAAAGGGAGGTTAATTCACAGTTTATAGACTTAGCATCTGCTTGTTTAGCATATGCAATAAAAAGCAGAGTAGTGGTAGATTTATAAAATTGTTAATTAGATAATTTATGATATATATACTAATCACTTTCGCATAACCCTGTTCTCTTTTCCCTTTTCTGATCCTCACTAAGATATTATTTTAGAGCAAAATGTAGTACTTGTACCCTACATCTTTTATGTTTTAAGTATTCTAAGCTGAAAGAGTTTTTATATTTTTTTGTATGCTGTATTAGTGATTGGAATTTCTGGAACATTTTTTTAAAAAATCAGTGAATTGAAAAATACCTTTGTATTTTGCTTGGCATATCCAAGAAATATTTTTGTGCTGAAGTTCACAGCTTGTGCTGTTTTTCTAAGTACGTGTAATACAGGAGCTCAGTTTAATTTGCTGATAACAAGGACTTAAATGCATCCTATTGCAATATTAAGAAATTCACACATTTATTGCTTTATCCTTTGTGTGTTTCAATTTACCTTTGTTCTGTGCGCCAACCGATTATTTTTAATGGCTTTTTCTTCTAGAGAGATGTCCCTGCTGCAAAAGATTTTTATGGTCCAAACTATTTATGTGAGTCTAAGTACACTGAACTATCAGAGTTAAATAGATAGAGATATGGAAATCTGTTTATTTTTTCAATTTATAGGAGTGTTTAGGTTATTTTTATATATGAAAATGCCTGTTGTTTTTAAGTTTGGTGCTCAGACTAGGATTCATGCCTACTTTTGCTAAAGGCACACAAACATGAATCATTTGAAATGAGGATTTTCTAATGAGAAATTTTGGATTTAGAATTTTTCAATAACATTTTTTGCTTGGGAAGAAATCTCATCCCTCAGGGATCACTTTTTTTTTTTTAAATATTTTTATTAACAAATCTTCACAAACATACAGTCCATACATGGTATAAGATCAATGGCTCACAATATCATGACATAATTGTGTGTTCGTCACCATAATCATTTTTTTATGAAACATAACCAATACAAACATAAACATTTTTACCATATGATCATTCCATTCTTGTTATATAATCAATAAATCACAGAATCATCACATAGTTGTATATTCATCATCATGATCATCTCTCAGAACATTTGCATCAATTCAGAAAAAGAAATAAAAAGAAAACAGAAAAATACTCTTACATACCATACTCCTTACCCCTCCCTTTCCTTGATCACTACCATTTCAATCTACTAAATTTATTTTAATGTTTGTTCCCCTTATTAATTTATTTTTAATCCATATGTTCTACTCGTCTGTTGATAAGATAGATGAAAGGAGCATCAGACACAAGGTTTTCACAATCACACAGTCACATTGTGAAAACTGTATCATTATACAATCATCTTCAAGAAAGATGGCTACTGGAACACAGCTCTACATTTTCAGGCAGTCGGGATCACTTCTTGTGTTAAAATATATAGCTGCTAAATATAGTAATAAACTTGCCTGTAATTAGAATATCATCAGTATCTGGAAGACTATTTAATGACATTTACTTATGCCCCACCTTTTCCCAAAAATTATTTGAAACTGTTAACAAAAAAAGAAAAGAAGATGCCATAGATGGCATGATGAATTAATAGGAAGAGTTAGGGGCAAATTGGGGGTGAGAACAAGGGTGAATAAAATAGGAAGAAGTGAATTGCCGACTGAAGTTTGAACGTATTTACTGAGATTGAGAGCATCAGGATTTACGTATGCACTCTAACTGGAACTAAGCCATGCCAATGCTGTGCTTGCTTTTCCCTTTTGTATTCCTGTTTAGCTGAGTTTATTCTCCCTTGATATTGGTGTGACACTCCCTTTTTCCGTTCTTTACCGGACTTGAAGATAAGTTCTTGATAAGTAGAAAAGATTTAGGTGTGAGCTTACAAAGGGGTAACCCGCGGGTGGAGTGTGGCCTACAGTTGTAAGTCCACATAGTGTTAAAGTCCTCACATTTAAATACACGATTTCATATAAAAGTTCAGACTTTTGGCTTTTCTTGGAGAATTGATAGGGCAGCTAACTCTGCCTTGCCTGCTTTCCTTCATGGTAGCAAGCACCTGCTGCTCCCTTCAAATGTAGCATGTGCTCTTTCGATTTGCTTGGCCTCTGAGGGCATTTTTTAGGGTGTCCCCCCCCCCCCCGTCCCCATTAGGACAGCTCCTTCTTGCAAAAAGCTTGCAGTTTTTCTCATAGTCACAGGGGATAGGTACTGCATAGCTAGCGCTTGCTTCCTGGTGATTTTGTCGGGAGTTCTACCTTGTTATAGATGTCCCTCACTCTCGCCTGTGGAGAACACATGCAAAGCCCTCTGTACCAGAATTCATCTCAGATAATACGTCCTTATTAAGTAGTCATTCATTTATTCTGAAAACATTCAATCATGTTTACTATCAAAACTCAAGGCCATATAACTCTGTCTATAGCTGATATTTTAGAAAGTGCTAAATACTCTTTGTAAAAGAGAAGTAAAAAAATACAGTACATCGGTATTTGGGATAATCTCAGAGGTTTAGAACCAACTCTAGGGTCCCAGTGCGCGTATTGTACAGAATGAGGAGAAGCTGCTTGCAGTGTGTCAGCTACTCATATGGGCACGAATCACCCTGGTGGGCTGGAGGATCCTTCACCTCTGTCAGTGTCCAGCTTGTCCTCAGGAAGAGCTGAGGGAACGACTGCTTATATTGAAGGTTGGAGTGGAGCCAATACGCTGAAAAGGAAAGCTCACTGATAGTAAGGAAGACAGATGCAAATACAAGACTTTGCAAGCAAGTAAGAGAATAGGTATTCATGTGGATGTATTCCAAGCCTGAACATGATTCATTTTTCAGGCACATTTTTTTTTTCTGCAGATCCCAGCATTTGGAGGCAGAGCTCAACTTCAGTTTTCACATGCTCTTAAAGAAAAGGTACCTGTATGAAAGAGGCAGTTTACAAAAAGGATGTGCTCAACAGGTCTCTTAATTGTTGGAATTTAAAAACACAGAAACTCTTTTGTGATCTCAAATACAAACAAAATACAAAGATGTTCTAGCATTTCCAAGTATTTCGTAGTTGGTTTCTCTTCAAATGACTTTGAGAATTTTATTCCTTAGGAGTTAACACTCATTCAGCCATTGAATTATTTAGCTAGTTGACATTTGAGTGTTTGTTCGGTGTGTGGTACTATAGTTCTAAATTACACTCATTGTAACTGTATAGTGTAAACACTGTAGATCCAGTTTTATGCTTAATCTGCGTTAGGAGAAAAAGAGCTCAAACCATCTTTGTGTGATTCCTTCCATGTGACTGCTTTTTTGGTCATGCGATGAGGTATCAATTGATTAAAGGTAACACTCAATTCTATAAGCATTTCTCCCCTCAGATAAAGAGAAACTTTTAAAGTAATCAACCAGCAAGACTCTTTCCCTAGTCTATATTTTGAAGTCTGCATCTGATTTTCAAATTAAGTGAATGCAGTTTATTCCATCTGTTTCTTTTTTTTTACTCTAAAAATGGAAGCCTGAAGACAGAGCTTTAACATTTCTTTTAAGTTGGAGAACAGAATGCAATAGGTTAAATCTTAATCTAATCATTCTCTAAGCAGCTTCTAATGCACTCTTTTTTTATTGCTAGGCTTGGGTACAACACATCCCATTTTTGAAGCTTAACCACAAGCTATTCCCCAGACGCTATTTTAGTGAATAAAAAGAACTCTTTTTATCTTCACCCATACTGTGAGTGAATACTGTACTCATATGTGCATTGCCATGTCCATCCCTGCAGAACTGAATTATAGTATCCCTTTAATTAAGGAAACTGATGGTATTTCAGGAGTTAATTCTGTTGTCCCAAATGTGACTAATGGGTGATACTAATATAGTGTATTCACTGTATAAATGGGTGGGGATAAATATCACCCTTAGACGCTTGAGCACTCTCCTAAGATTCCTCGTCTGTGTTCTGAATGTGTGAAGGCTTATGAGCACAGTTCTAGACACATGATTTCTTAATTTAATAATTGATAATTAACCAATTCATATAGCCGCCTCATTTTTCCCCTGACTGTGTTTCTGATCCTCAATTATGAGAATTCTGTGAAAAATTTTTTACTTGGTATTTATAGTGGAAGGCTTTGCTTGCTCCTGTTTATATGAATTTAGGTCATTTCTAATCAAACATACCCACTGAACAGGTGGGAAAGGTCAGATAGAACATGGATAGCCTTCTGAAAACTTTGCAAAATGGAAAAGGTGTTCCACTGTCTGTGTTAGTCCCCATCAAGGCTTACTTATTTTGGTTTCAGAGAAATGTGCTGTTTGAATGTGGTACTTGATTTCAGGAATGTGGCATTGGGTATGTACTTTGAGAACAAGATGGATGACATGCTCCTAGCTGGCTATTTCAAGATTCCAATATGCTTGTCTATCGTGTTTTCCATGGGGAGTTTCCCATAAGTCTGGAAAGGTATCCTGACACCAGGTACCACGTCTTGGTTGCAGCCTTGCATATGGTTTTGGAAAATCGATTGAAATTGTTCAGATGTGTTGTCTAGCCCATTGCGACTCATCCTAGCCAAACAAATTTACCCAACTTTCCAGCAGAAAGCTCCCTTAGGCCTGCTCCCATGCCTCTGCTAAAAAAAAAAAAAAAAAAGATCCTTTTTTTTTTGAGAACGTGGTCAAGTCCCTTTGAAATTTGTTGCTAATTCGTATCTTTACTGCCCTTTGAAAGTCATCTCTTCTAGGAAGTTTCCCCAGTTAGCCTTAACTCAACCTGAATGCCTGTCCTTATTTTATCACTTCAGCCTTCTTGAAGGTAGAAACCATCTACTGCTATTGTTGGTGTTTCTCCATATGTTATGGGGCAATTACTATATACATGATTCATTACTTATCACAGGATCCGAGGCCACTGGGCTTATCAGGTGTTCAAAATTCCTCTGGTTCAACCCTCTCTCATTGTGAATACTGTGAGAGAAGTGAAGTGAATGTTTACTGATTGCCAAGGATTAAACTTATGATTTATTTTAGTTTCCTATTTTGCTATAATTTCGGGTTTAATGGAAAAGTCATAAGAACAGTTTCCTTATTCTCTTTACCCAGCTTCCCCAACTGTTAACTTTTTACCGCATTGGTTTCATTGCTTCCTCTCTTTGTTTTGTTTTTTTTTTCCTAAACCATTTAGAGTAGGTAGCAAATATGATGCACCTTTACCCCTAAATATTTTAGTGTGTAGTTCCTAAAACCAAGAATACTCTTATATAACCACAGTACCTTTATCAAAATAAGAAAATTAGCATTGCTGCATACTGTTATCTAATTTATAGACCATAGGGATTTCACCAATTGTCCCACTGTCCTTTATAACAAAAGAAAATCCTAGGTCACCTGTAGCTACAGTATTTAATGTCGCATAGCTTGAAAGGGGAAGCTCTGAGGCTCACACCTTGTTCTGTAATTCATTCTCTCATATTCTTCCTGCCTCTTTACCGTAAGACAACACCTTTAGACCTCACCTAGGGCAATACCATGGAGTTAACTGATGAGGGCCTTGGTAAACTTCATAGGTTTTCAAAGCTGTTTAGTAAGTTCCAGAATCTGAGGCTTGTAATTATGCTGCTTTTTAAAAAAGTCAGTAAATACAATTTGGGAATCTTGGTGTCATTCAACACACTTTCCTTGTGTCTCTGAAGCATTAGAGGTTTCATTTATGAGACTAAAATTCACAAAACTGCCAGCTGACAGTGCTGGAAAGAGGCAGGAAGCTTGGCCAAGAATTAGGGAAGTTGAAGACTCCAGAAATGCAAAGATAGGGTGATCACCTCTCCCATCTTCTTCACTGGAGAAGCTGACGATGTTTGACCTCCCAGGAAAGACGATTAAAATGCTGTGGGAGATTGGGTTTAGATAGTTCATCACTTTTCAAATCATGCCACCATGGTTTACATAACTAAATTTTCTGGTTATCTGTTTACAGAGCATCTGAATAAAAAACATATTGCTGTTTCAACAGTTAGTCTAACCAGGGACCAAGTCAATTTCAAAATTGACTTGAGTTCCTTGTTGAATTTACTGTGAGCCATCCCAACTTGACCTCCAGCATTAAAGAGAACATAATACAGCAGAATGTTCAGCTCGGAAAGAATTCTACATTGTTTGAAGGTTTGGGGGACAATTACAACACTCAGAAAACCAGAAAATGATACATAAATCTTTTAAAAAGTAAAAATGTTGGCTTTTTCTCAAAATGTTTCTATTGTTTAATAATATGAGTATCAACGCTTTTGTTCAGCATATAATGTTCGGGATAATTTGGTAGACATGAACTAAAGATCCTTTAAACAACTTGCTTTTATCACAATTCAATTTTATTTCTCTATTCAGGCATAGTGACATTCATTTAGTGACTTTGTTGTGGGAATATTTCTCTGCATATAATAATACCGGACCATTCAAATGTAAGCTGTTTTGGATCATTATTCATTTCTTTGGGCTCTCTTGGATAGAACAAATAGAGTCCAGTTAACAGCCTCAAGTCAAATATATCTTAAAGACATGACTTGTCTTATATATATAATTAGAAAAAACCCTTTATTTTGGGATGTGCTTTAGACAGTGATTTACAGTGGGGAGTCCGAATTTTGATCAAGCAAGATCTTTGTGGGAAAGAAGAAAAGCAACAATTGGTTTGACTTACTTGCTGAGTTTTAAGAGCCTCCAGTCAAACACATCTTAAAGACATGACTTGTCTTGTATATATAATTAGAAAAAAAAATCCCTTTATTTTTGGATATACTTTAGACAGTCATTTACAATGGAAAGTCTGAGTTTCAGGCAAGCAAGATCTTTGTGAGAGAGAAGAAAGGCAACAATTGGTTTAACTTGTTTGCTGAATTATTTTTTTTTTATGGAAGCCAACAATATTATATTTCTTTATGTACAAAGTACTCTCATACATATTATCTCCTAATTCTCAACAGCTTGGCAGAACAAAAATAATGTGTTATCACTGTTGTTGTTATCTGTATCTGCATTGTGTAGAGGAGGAAGGAGACAACTGAAGACATTAAGCGGCTACCCAAGACCACCCAGGTAGGAAGGCACAATGTTGCCTGTGCTTGCTGAGTTTTAAGCTGTCAGGGAGGTAAGAAAAGATTGCATTTACATAGGGTGGTTATATTATATCTCCTTGGTAGAAACAGACCTGCAACTGGAGAGAAGGCCCAGCTTGGCCCTCCTCACTGCTTCGGTGATGAGTTTAACCAAAAGAAGTAGTACCTGGACCAAAACTGGCACCGTGGAAAAACACTCTGAGTCCAACCTAGGATTTTAAGAAGAGGATGCAGTAGCCATAGGTGTGATATAAGTCAGCCAGTCTGCCTTTTAGAAAGTAAATACTAGGTGGTTTTGTTGGGGTTGGAGAAGAGTCCTTGAAAAGGAGCATATAGCAGTGAGTAGAGCCTGAGTGTGATTTGGGCTTAGATGGTCCCAAATTCAAATCCCAATGCTAACACTTTTCCTAAACTCCCTGATCCTCAGGAAACTCTTACACTCATTCAGCAAGCCTATAATGGGCACCTACTGTGTACTAGTGCTCCATCAGGCTTGAGGAGTTGGTGTGTAAGATACTGCCCTCTCCTCAGGGAGCTCAGAAACTGCTAAGACTCGCAGAGTGGTGAGAGCATATGTGAGATCACTTAGCAGGATGTCTGGCCCATGGAGGGGCTTAATATGTTTTATTTTCCTTTCCTCTTCTTCCTTTCAGTTATCCTTGGTAATGAAGAAATCGCAAAGATTTCTTAATAGCTTAATTTTACCCAATTATTCCCATCACCTCCCACACAGACTCTCTTACCAGGAATTGTCAGAGTTTGGAATGTGGACTTGGTAGACAAATAATTCTATGGAATCAGAAAATGTACTGAGTCAGGGAGACTTGAGTTCTTTCCCCAGTTTTGACAGTAACTAACTTTGCTCTTGGGCAAGACACTTCACCTTCCCTACAGTCATTTCTCTAAATGGTAAGAGGAGGATTTGGGACTAGGCATGATCTTGAAGTGTCCCTCTTGATCCAACAGTACCTGAGTTTACTTTTGACTCTTACCTGAATCGATGTTATGTGCGTATTTTGTCTTTCTGTATCCATTTTCTGCCTGCCCCCACCCTTGCAACTTTGTTTGGGTTGTTGGTAAACAAGAACACTGCTTTGGTTTTCAACCTTGGTTCAGCTTTTCTTTTAATCCTGTGCCTAGTCTCTGGTTTTGGGGAAAACTGCAGAGAAAAGAGAAGAGAAGGGAAGACATGGCTGTCTCTGTGTCTCACCTTCTTCCCCGCTCATTAAACTTGGGATCTCTGTTTCGTGCTAAGAACACTTGATACTTAATCACCCTCTGTGCTGGTTTGAAAGGAAGTATGCCCCCTAAGAAAAGCCATGTTTTAATATAAATCCCATTTCATAAAGGTAGAATAATCCCTATTCAATACTGTATGTTTGAAACTGTAATGAGATCATCTCCCTGGATGATGTGACTTAGTCAAGAGTGGTTGTTAAACTGGATTAGGGGACGACATGTCTCCACCCATTTGGGTGGGTCTTGATTGGTTTATTGGAGTCCTATAAAAGAGGAAAGATTTTGGAAAATGAGAGATTCAGAGAGAACAGCACCACGAAGCAGAGTCCATCAGCCAGCGACCTTTGGAGATGAAGAAGGAAAACGTCTCCCGGGGAGCTTCATGAAACAGGAAGCCAGGAGACAAAGCTAGCAGATGACGCCTTGTTCGCCATGTGCCCTTCCAGCTGAGAGAGAAGCCCTGACTGTGTTTGCCATGTGCCTTCTCATTTGAGAGAGACCCTGAACTTCATTGGCCTTCTTGAACCAAGATATCTTTCCCTGGATGCCTTTGATTGGACATTTCTATAGACTTGTTTTAATTGGGACATTTTCTCAGCCTTAGAACTGTAAACTATCAACTCATTAAATTCCCCCTTATAAAAAAGCCATTCCGTTTCTGGCATATTGCATTCTGGCAGCTAGCAAACTAGAACACCCTCCATTCCCCAATGCCTTCACCAGTATTACTGCTTTCATATGTTGCCACTGCAGCCTGAAGGTAAATTATAGATCATCAAAAATCACAAAATGGTGAGAATTGGAAGGAAGTTTAGTAGCCATTTTGCATGCACAAAGCCAAATTCCTGGAAAGAGAAGCAGTCTTTTTAAAGATGGTCAGTTGGTCAGCAGTCAGGCCAGAACTCAAATTTAAATCCTTATGCAGCTTTTTTTCACTCTGCCATTGCAATGCTGTAAGAATGATTGTTTTTATGTTTTATTCTTGAAATCGCCTTTTAGCTTACCAGATATCATGTACCTCTTTTCATTGTAAAGATTATCTCGGGGCCCCCATCTTCCTCATCCTAATGGCTCTTCTTGCCTCGTGGGGTTCTCTCCAACTTCTCCTGCATTAAGTTTTTGCTTCCCATTCTTCAGATATCAAAAACAGTTCTAGGAAAGGATCTGAGGAGGTCTCATCACCTTCAATCCTATATATTTCTCCTATTCCCATTTAATTCTTATAATATATTAATCACCACCAACAGTTCTTGTATGTTTAGTATGAACGAGGCATTCTGTCAAGAACTTTACATCAGAGCAACTGTGTGATGCACTTTTGTTTCCTCCATTTTCCAGAGAGGGTAGTCAAGACTTAAGAAGTTCCATGCTTTGCTTGAGGTTCCAAGCCCAGTATTTAAATGGTTCCAGGATTTAAAACCAAGTGGTCTCATTCCAGAGTCTTTGCCTTTAAATACTGTGGTGTATTCCCCTCCCACCCAACCTCCTCCTGTCCCCTTTCTTTAACATGCTTTCTGTTCCTCTTTATTGATTATTCTTTGGCCTCCCACTCTAACCACTGCAAATTCTCAGAGTTCTGTCCTTGTCCCATCCCTGAGTAATCTTGTACATACTTATTGGTATCTCCAAGACCTGGTTGTGGCCCCATTTCTGGGCTCTCCTTTTCAATTGTGTATGTGCAGTTCTTTCTGGATATTGGCACAGATTCCTCATACTCAACTTGCTCAAACCATGTGGCATCTTAGGTAAATGGTATGATTGTCCTTCATGCGTCAGCCTGGAAGGGGAGAGATTTTGGAGCCCTTTAAACTTCTGCTTCAGTGAAGCTGTAGGTATAGAGTGTGGATGGATGGGTCTGGATATTAGAAAATATTTTTTATAAGCATTTTACCCTGAACAAATAAATCTTTAAATCTTTTTCTGTGGGAAAGAATGTGGTTTTTAAAAGCATAAGGTGATATATATGTATATATATGTGTGTGTGTGTGTGTGTGTGTGTGTGTATGTATATATAAAATATATATATATATATATATATATATATATATATAATATATATATATATATTTTTTGCCTTGGATGGGTAGGTAGGCATTTTTATCAGAAGGAACTCTGCAGAGTTGATATTGGAAATGAGCTAGTCTCCATATTTTAGGGGATCCTCCTGTCTCCCGTTCTCCCATATCCACGTAACTAGAACCTCTCACAGTATGGATGAAACACAGCCCTTGTCGGTCTCCACAAATTACACGTACCCATTGTACCAAACCAAAGTATGATGCCTTGAAAGGGAAGCCAAGAACAAAATTTGAGATAATCTCTCTTCACTTCCCTTCCCTACCCCACCCCAGCTGCTTTATCATCTTTGGTTGAAACAACACTGTTTTTAGCCAAAATTAAGCATCCTTTTGTTTCATTTAAGCCTGGCCTGTGCTTTGCTTTGGGATGCGAGTCTGGGTTTAATTCCCTTCTTCCCTGATCCGTACATTTTTGTTCTGAAATAGCCCTCTTGCCTTATACAGTATCTTTTGCTTCCTGATATTGTTGTTCCATGCTTATACGATGCTCTTTGCCATCTAATTTTAGATCCTACACAATTCCCTCCAAAGCAGCAACTCCTTTGGAGGAATAAAAGCCATGATTAAGATGTCACTTCCCGTAAATCAGTTTTGGTGAAGATGAAGGCTGCTGTAGGTGGTGGGGGGCAGGGGTGTGTGGAGGTGGGAGGGTGGAGACGGAATGGGGGGCTCGTAAGCCTTTCCAGGATCTGACCCTTTCAAAGTCATCCTAATCCTCCCTCTTATCCCCGCCAGTCTCTGGGCTACTCTTTGGAGGGTGGATGGATCCTCTTTAACATGAAGGAATAAGCTTTTGCATTGTTCCTCCTTGTCACAACAACAAAAGCCCTGGAAAATTCCAATTAATTAGCAGGCCTTGGGCTAATGAAAGAATAAAACTGAAAGAGAACTGCTCTAAGCTTCAGGAGAGGCATGAGCATGTGAGACAATGCTGATTTCAAATATTTGGGACTGTTTGTATAATTTTCCCAGGGTTTGCCTTCCTGAGACTCGAAGAGATAAGACAAGAGAGACAAGAGCAAGGATTTGTTAGAGTCAGGATGTAATAACATTGTCAGTTTTTAAGGACATCAAATGACCCGCTATCATTTGAAGAAGGTAGTTAAATGTGGACTGACAAAATCAAGGAAATTAAAACTAGAATTTGTACATTTTGTGTTTAGAGGAAAATGTGGCAGTTGGGCTGGCATAAAGTAGTTTTTTTTTTTTGCATGGGCAGGCCTTTCCAAAGTAGATTTTGAAATAAGGTTAATTATCTAAAGGGCCAGGAAATCACTATATCACTGCAGCTTTCAGTAAGGACTTGAAATCAGTGTGGCTGCTAGAAATATATGGTTATGAAAAACACAGAAGTCACTCATTTGTAGCTTTTTTGTTGTTGAATGTTAATAATAATCACAATCATCACAATACCAATGACATCAACTAAAATACTGAATATTTACTGTGCCCACTATTCTGAGCACATTTAATCCTCTCAACAATACTGTGAGATACTGGATACTGTGTGACTGATGTTTTTATTACCTGCATTTTATGGTTCAGAATATTGGGGCTAAGAAATTAAGTGGCTGGCCCAAGGTCAGATATCTAAGCAACAAAGCCAAGATTTCAATCTGTGCAGTCTAATTTCAGTACCTGTACTCTAGACCAGTACACTGTCCTGCGCATGAAATATTGCCTCATTACATAGGTAGAAATGCAGCTAGAGGGGATAAGTATTGGCTGGGTTGGACTAGGAATTTGAGGCCCTATACCCAATTTAGTCATCAGTTATTCCTGTGACCTTGGATGGGCTTCAGTTTGTTCATCTGCAAAATGAAGTTATTGTACTAGGTAATCTCTGAGGTATCTTCCTGATATTTCTATGGATGGAGAAAATGAAGTGTTTCGGATACAGGGTATATAAAATGGTTATTGCCATGATGCATGTGGGTGTCCATGTGTGTATATGTAATAGTGCACATCAGTGTGTGTGTATGTGTGTGTGAGCCAGTCATGAAAATGAAGCAGCAGATTTGGACCCAGGCAGACCTGTCTTCAAACCCTAATTCTCCTGCATGACTTGGGGAAAATTGCTTACTTTCTCTGAACTTTAGTTTCTTCTCCTCTCTGGTGGAGATGATGGTGTTCTGTGTTAGAGTGTTGAGCATCTTGCCCAGGTATTCCTGGTACTTTCTTGGTACATGGATGGTGTGAGGGTTGTATAGAGGCACCTTGTAGGGAGCTGGGTCCAGAAAACAGGTTGGTTCAGCCAAAAGGAGTGTTTTCTTGAAGAGGTAGCTGGTTAGATATTTCTGTATGAATATTTCTGTTGGTGATTGATCTCATAGTGAGAATAATCCACTCATGAAACCACGAAGCTGCTGGCAGGCGTCCCATTATTAGACTTCTTCATTAATGGTATAGCCTTCCTGTCATGGTCCTTTCTTAGCCAATTTGGCCTGCAAATGTTCTTAAAATAGTGATGTTTCTTAGACTTCTTGAAACAAATGGTAATTGAATGGATGCTGGTTTTTCTACCCATTTCTAAGCCATAGTAGTTAGGGCTGGGGGAGAGGGTGAGAGACAAATAGACATTAAAGAGGAAAAGCATATACAATGCATCCACAAAGGGGTGTTTGGGAAGCAGTTTATTGTCATCATGGATCCTCTGCCCAGTATTAATAAAAGCTCCTTCTACTTTTATGATCCATTGTCAGAATTGGTGCCGTAAAAATGACACAACAGAGAACTTGTTGAAAATCGAATCTTTTAGTAGGCTGACTTTTTTTTTTAATTTGACATTCATAAAACCAGTGTACTAAGACTATAGTTATTGCCAGTGAAGATACTGAAAGGTTGTCCACACAATGAATGTTGGGAGAGGTGCCACCACTCGATTTACCAGTTGATTTGAATATTCTTTGGGAGTCATTTACATACTTTCAGAAATTAAAAAGAGTTAGCATATCTGAAACATTAACTTGGCTACAGAATACATTGAAAAGTACAGAGTTCCTTAGATTTAGATAATCATTTGTAATTTGGGAATAAATCTTGAAACTGCAATAAGAAAAATAAATCTTAGTTACCTAAAAGGCAGGACTTTGCAGAAAACATCATGATAATAAGACAGAACCGTCAGACAGGTTTAGGTTATGTGGACTCAGTTTGTTCCAGAAAAGCTCAGAGTGAAGACAGCTCGTGAATTCTGTCATCAGGCAGTGAGGCCCATATCACATGTCACTTTGCTTTGTTTTTAACATGTGGCTCAAGCTATGCCAGACCTGCTGCTGTGTGGGAGATGTACTTTCTGACAAAATAAGGCATTTTCCTGGCATCGGCCCCTTTGAAATTTTTACTGGTGTGCATAAGCCCAGTGAGTTTGTGTTTCCCACACAGATCCAATGTGGTCACACTTGGCTTTGTGGATTTGTGGTGGTCTTGAAGCCTGCCATTGCCAACATGGCCAGTCCCTTCGCATCCCCTGGAGGTTGTTCTGAAGAAGTGAAGCTGGGCATTCATTCATCCGTTATTCAAAAATTATCTCCCATCTACTGTGCGTGCTATGAGGAAGAAACAGGAGAGGCAAAATAGGATGGAAAATATTTTATATAGTGGAAATGAAAGTTTTTCTAGCAGGCTGTCTTCTTTTCCTCCTTCTCCTCATCCATCATGATAATGAAGTTCATTGGGAAAGTTCATTTTTATTATTTGATGTTCGAAGAGATGATGATGATGATTATGGTGACATTAGTATTAATGTTAGTCCTTGGCTGTCCATTATGACCTGAGTTCTAGTAATATATAAATAAATAAACCTCAGGACAGGAGTCTGAGTGACTCTGGGCCACTTTTTTGGAGCCTGTTGGGCTTTCAACCCTTTAAATCTTGGTTCTTCTCCCAGAAAGTGTTTCACTGATGGTCACAAAAAAGGATCAGTGGAACCATATGGGTCCCTGAGTGCAAATTCATTATCTCTGATAGAAAATAACTCCAATAACCAGAAAATAACTTCAGTAACCTTCCTCAGCATTAAAGGGCCATAGTATGTTATCTTTATACAGAAACGATAGTTTTTATCATCCATATTGATAAAGGGGGATGAGAGGAGGCAGAAACTTTATAAATGATAAATCCCCAGTGTTTAGTAAGTCGTGGGAGATGGTTTATTCAGTTCACTTATTCAATACGTATTTGTTGGCCATGTGTCAGCTTCAGTCTTAGGGACTAGAGATGCAAACTGAACTATGACACAGGCTGAGTTCTCTAGGAGTTCATAGACTAAGTCAAGAGACTGCCAGGTCAAATTTATCTGGTATCAAACTCCCCCTTGCTGATTATGTTTCAGCCAGCCTGGCTTTCTTGTCCTCCCTCCAAGGCACCAGGCTTGTTCAGCCTTCAGGTCTTCTGCACTTGCTATTTCCACTGCCTGGAATACTCTGCCCCCATCTTGTTGCATGGCTGGTTTCTTCTCGTCACCTGTATCTAAGCTTATGGGTCACCTCTTCCACGGGCCTTCCCTGACATGCAGTCCAGAGAATCCCTCTGTACTCCTGTCATCCCCATCCCATCTCCCTGTTTTATTTCTTTCATGGAACGTACACTTGCTTGAAATTGTCTTGTTCATTTATTTGTCACTTGCTTACTGTATACTCCTCCCCAGTAGAATGTGCACTTTTTGGGAAGGGGAATCTTACTTGTCTTGTTCATCGGTGTATCCTCAGCAATATTATTTGTTGATTGACTGAATGAATGAATAAGTGAATGAACATGATAGATCATAATACATTTTGGTATATGACAAAGCGTGGCAGTTCCTTGTCTGAGCAGGTTTGGAGACGTCTTCACAGAGAAGATGTGTGCTGGCTCTGGAAGACTGGACAGAGGGTATCAGAACGTGCAACTTCTGCGGGGACAGGTGAACACTCTTCCTTTCTGACTCTGATGCACCAGACTCAGTCCATCTGCCCCTGGGCATTCAGTGACCAGCCAAGACAATTTGCTGATAGAGTTAACCATAGTGCATGGCAGGATAATAAGCCCAGTAACTGGTAGCCTTTGCCCTCTCTGGACACATGCATCGGGAGAATGAAGAACGCATGTTTCCTGAGAACCTCTCTTTCATTTTACTGAAAGTTGCTACAAGCTTGTCTTTCCAGTAAAGAGAAACTCAGAATTGAGGTAATGGAGAGAAGGAGCTCATGAAACATAAGTAGGCAATCTTGACTAAATAAAAATAGAAGCTTAAAAGAGGCTTCGTTTTTGGGAAACAAAAAAAAAAGATTTTTTTTTTTTCCTCACAGTAAGAAAATGTGTGTGGCTAAGCATGCGCTTTAAACTATAGAATAAAATGTGCCTATTACTTCAAGGTACCGCAACCATGGCAATTCAGAGTACTGTCGTTCCTGATAGACACGCTTGCAATATATACATCCATTAACAAGATTATCACTTGAAGAGACAATTGTATTTTTCCTGAAAAGGTATTTTGAGGATAAAATTTATTGATATTTAATGAAGCATGAAGCTTCTAAATGAACCATGAAAGCAATAGCTAAACTAATTAACTGCACATAAAGGCTCCCAGAATACATACGTGATGTGGGTTGTGTGCGTATCAATCGTGCCTGGTTAGACTGACACCCTAGATAACATGCTCTCATATATGCTTCGTGGAAGCAACCGTAAATCTCCTGTAATGCATTGCAATAAAGGAGGAAATAAGCATTTAGATTTCCTGCAAACGCGGATGGGATATTTAAGTCAAGCACCGTAGGGTTTATAGGTTATAATTTAGCAGAGTTAAGACTGGTAATAACAACATATTATTTCCACACACTTGATTTAAGCCTCTATCTACGCTGTTTCATCGAATGATAAATCGTTCCCTAGTTCTAAAAATATGCATCTTCCTTCCTCTCCCTGCTCCCCAAAGAGAGACCAGGGATGCTAAATAAGATGATCTGAACATTTCATTGTGCAACAGAGATTCATGTGAGCTTTTTTTCAACTGCATGCAGAAACACGCCCTGTTGAGAGCTCTGAGAATTTTTAAAAGCAGGCAGAACCACTCCTACTTTGGCAGTCATTACAAGTTGCACCAATTTGGGGGCAGACAGCTTACCCTAGCAGAGTGGTTGACATTGACCTTTATCAATGTCGTCTTCCTCCTCAGCCTGTGTCTCTCTTGTCTTATTCAAAGGCACCTGTTCTCTGCCCCCTTCTCACAGAGCCTTGTTCTCAACAGAGTTGCATTGAATTCCTTCTTGGGCCTTTCTGAAAATGATATTCAAGTACTAATAAAGGAGTTTGACAAATTATGACCAATAGTAATAGTATATATTAATAGTGCATAGACACTGTAATAGACATTCTAGCAGTGCTTCTCAGGGTTGAGTGTGCATCGGAAACCCCTGAAGGGCCTGTGAGCACACACAGGGCTGGGGCTTACCCTCAGAGTGTCTGATTCAGTAGGTCCTGGGAGTGGCCTGGAATTTGCATTTCTAACAAATTCATTTGAATTTGCATTTCTAACAAATTCCTAGGCGATGCTGATGCTGTTTTTGAGGGACCCCACTTTGAGAACCACAGTATGCACAGAACGGTACACAAATTAGGGTGGGGAAGGACGTTTTCAGGGAAGAATGTAGTTTGTCTCAGGGTATCCCTAGACTTCTATCCTGACCCTCTCTTTCCGTAAGGGGGTTTCTAGTCGTTCTCTAAGGCATCCAAGGTCCTCACCAGATAAATGCATGAAACGTATTTGTACGTAGGTGTTAAATCACCCTTGGCAACTCAAAGAGTTACCCTTTACAAGGAATGCATATTGTGATGGGGTGAAACCTAAAGAATAAAATGGTTAAGAAGGTATTTCCGACATCTGCTAGTGGGTGAAAGGGCTTTGGGAGACATCAAACTTAGAACTGAACTAAGAATCTGGCCAAGTACTCTGCCTGCCCATGAAGCATCCTTGTGCCCCAGTAACCTCTCAGGTGATCCCCTCTTTTCTTCCAGGTTCTCTCTCAAATACCTAGCTCAGTTCCTCTTATACAGTAGACACTAGGTAAATGTGTATTAAATGTATGTACGTATGTAGGTAGGTGTGGATGGGTAACAGACGAAAATGATTAATAATGTGTATTCAGTGTGCTTTCTCTCCTCTTGCCCATTAAGGAAGTGCCTGGAGAAAGAAGTCTCATGGTTCTCCACCTCTTGTTGGAACTAGTGAGTGGGGATAAATTCACTGGAGAGGAATGGGAGTAAAGGAATTTGTATCGGGGGGACTGAGGCTGGGTTAATGAAGATAATAGTAGAAGAGAGAGAAGGAAGGGAAGAACCCAAATATGGGAACGTTGGGGGGAGTTTGTTTTGTTACCTGGAAGAGTGAAGGATGACTTCAGGGATGCTGAAGGGTATGACAGAGCTATTGAACAAGAGGAATGGCAAAGGAGATTTATTTTGCAGATATTGGTTATGAATTTTATCCTCTTTATTATCATTTTGAGAGAAGAAGAAAATATTGGACTTATTTTTAATGTTTTCTTATGGTAATGAAACTCACTCAGCATCGTGTCTTCAGGGTTGTAAGATATGTCAGAACGTCATTCATTTTTAGAGCTGAAACGTATCCCATTATAGGTACACATCACATTTTGTTTATCCATTCGTTCGTTGATGGATACTCGGGTCATTTCTACCCTTTGGCTGTTGTGAATTGGTGCTGCTGTGAACATGGGTGTGCACGCATCTTTTGAGCTCCTGCTCTCAGCTCTTTTGGGTGTGTACCTAGGAGTGGAATTGCTGGGGCATGCGATAATTCTCGGTGCAACTTTTTGAGGAAGCACCAAACTGTTTCCCACAGTGGCTGCAACATTTTACATTCCAACCAGCAAAGGGCAAGAGTTCCAGTTGCACCATATTCTCTCCAAAACTAATGTTATTGTTGTTGTTGTTTAACATAATAGCCACGCTACTGAATATGAAGCTGTATGTCATTGTGGTTTTGATATACATTTCCCTACTGGCTTATGATGTTGAATATCTTTTTATGTGCTTATTGGCCTTTTGTATATCTTCTTTGGAGATTTGTCAATTCAAGTCTTTTGCTTGTTTTTAAATTGTCTTTTTGTTATTGATGAGCTTACTTTTATCATTCATTGCTGGATTTAAATGCTTTGAACATAATTATCTGAACTGGAATGAGGGGCTTTGGATTCATTTGGGTTATGAATGGTTAGATAACATTAATGGATAGACAAATAATATATTCTTCATGTGAATAATAGGGGATAAATGAATGGCAGTAGCACACAGTAGGAAGGCGCTAAGCTGTCATATGACCTACTTGATTAGTGGCTCTCAAATTGGGGTCCCTGGATCAGCAGCATCAGCAACGTCTGGGAACTTGTTAGAAATGCAAATTTGTGGCCCTAGCCCACACCTTTGAGTTAGAAACTCCTGGGGTGGGGGCCAACAGTCTGTGTTTTTAGACCCTTTACCCGGGAATTCTGATGCCTGCTGATGCCTGAGAATCATTGACATGACGACCTTGCTATCCTCACGGTTCCTCCATTTAAAGGGAACAGTTCAGACTGTACCCAGCCAGGCCCCTCTGAAATTCTTGGGGGGCTTTTGATAAAAGAATAGCTATAGCAAATGTCTTCCTATGCATGCGAATAAATTCTTTTCTAAATATTTCATCATCTGAAAGGTCTGTAAAGATAGAAGCATTGTCAGCTCAACAAGGAAAACAAGTGTGATGAATACTGAAAGGGGAAGAAGGAAAATACGTGAATCTGTCACACTGAAAACTGCATCAGCATCTCTGCCACGGCCAGGACACTAAGCCTGGAAAAGTGACTTAGTTTTGGGCTGTGTAATGGGGTCAGTGGTTCCAGGTGTAATCTACCTCTAATGTCACTGGCATCACAATCATGCTTATTCTTCTGCCTTTTTTTTTGTCTTATGGCAATAACTTAGTAAGGTGTGACCTTTTTTGTTTTTCCTTATCAGTACCAGAAGTTTTTTCTTTAAATAGCAATTTCCCCCCAAGTATAAAAATGTTACCTGTTTGAGGTAGAAATTTGTTTAAAACAAATGAAAAATATCCCAAATAATAAAATTAGATAACCTATCAGTACTCCCACAATACAGAGGTATCCACTGTTAATATTTTAGGAAATAATACATGTGTATATCTTGTTGTTTTGTTTCCTCTTTCTCACCATTATATTATGAACTTTTACCCATGTCTTTCGATATGCTTTGATAATATGATATTTAGGTACAGCAGAAGTTTTTCATGTGTGTGAAAAATATGCTATAATTTACTTACCCATTTCTTCCCTAATGTTTGCTTTCTTTCCATTGAAACTCGATTATCACAAATATCTTTATAAATGATAATATAAGTATGTAATTATTTCCTTTGTTTAGAAGCACTGATTGGAGATTTTTGAGGAAAAGGATATGACATTTTAAAGACCTTTGACTGTATTATCAAATTGCTTCACAAAAGAGTTATATCAACTTTATACTCTCATTTCAGTCTGGTAACAGAATATGAGAGCGTCTATTTTATGTCTTGCAAATACCGGATTCTTCTTTTGTGAATCGTTTATGACTTTTGCCTCCCCAACCCTGTTAGGAATGTTTGTGGTTATTATTGATCTGTAAGGCCTCTGTACATATTGTCTTTAACCTTGCATTATACGGAATGCTAATTCTTTGCTTGCCTTTTGCCTGGTTTTTCGTTTGGTTTATGGTATATTTTGAGCTGACATGTTTTTGCAGTTAGGTCTGTTTATCATTGCCTTCTGCATCCTAAAATGAAATAAAAATTCAAATGTCTTTTCTTTTAGTTGGTTTTTATTTCATTTTTAATATTTATCTCTTTATTTTACCTGGGATTTATTTTCATTAATTAAGACAGACTTTATTTTCCAATGATGACTGAAACCTTACTTCCCGTTTTATATGCTTTTTTGTGGTGTGACTTTGCCATTTTTTTGTTAAGAGATGGATCGATTCCTCTATCTTTTTTGAGGCCCTGAGACTGCTTTGACCAATAATATATGACAGAAGTGGTGCTGTGCCTGGTACAGGCATGGGGTCCTTATTGGCTTGGAAGCTTTCTTGTTCTGCCTTTGGGAAGCCAGCCACCACGTTGTGAGAAGCCCAGGCCATGCGATGTGTCCATGTGCAGGTGTTCTGATTAATAGCCCAGCACCAACCGTCAGCACCTGTGGTCAACCATCAGCACGTGTGGGAGCCATCTGCACTGTCCGCCCCCAGAGCCCCTTTTAGATGACTGCAGCCTTAGCTGACCTCTGACTGCAATGCATGAGGAGACCCCAAGTGAGAAGTAAGCAGCTGAGCCCAGTCAACTCCCAGAAGCACAAGAGATAATAATAAATTTTTGTCTTGAGGATCCTAAGTTTTGGGGTGGTTTGTTATGCAGTAATAATCAGAAAATACCTGACATGAACTAGGGTTTAACTTTTATCTTTTTCCCTGCACAGTGAACAGTTGTGTTGCTACCATTTAACGATCCCCTTTCCCCACTCATTTGTGATGCTGTCGTTTTATGTTTCTGTTGTTTCTTTGTTCAGTCTTCTTTCTGTGTTCCACAGGTCTTTATTTTCATGTCTTTATAACATTTCTAGTCTCTTTTTCAAAGGCCCTTTTAACTGTTAGTACTAGCTTATTATTCCTCATGAACTTTGGAGTCCTTTTATCAAGGTAGACAGGGAGCTCACTAGGCGTTTGCATTGGACCAGTGGCTTTCTCCCTGGGGCGGTGATGGTGGCAGCATTTGGCAACCTCTGGAGCCAGTCTTGGTTGTTTTGTCATGACTGGGGTAGGGGTGATACTGACATTTGCTGGGCAGAGGCCAGTGATGCTACTACGCATCTTACAAGGCACAGTACATTATTCTCTCCCCAATCCCTGCAGCAATGAATTATTAAACTAAAGGTAAGTAATGCCAAGATTGAGAAACCCTGCATTAAAGCTATAAAATAGTTTTGAAAAATCAACATGCTTACTATATTTAGTCTTCTCACCCAGGAACGTGTATATCTCTACATTTTAAAAAAATTTTACCTAATGTATCTCAGAAAAAAAGACGATAGTTTTCCTCGTATCGTGTGCTGTTCATAGGTAATTTTTATTTTTTAAAAATTTTCCATTATATTTTCAAACTTCTAGTTGATAGTAAATAAACTTATTTGCCATTTTATATTGTCTTTACACTTGGTTAAATTTTCTTTTCCTATATAATTTTTAGTAGATTCTTTTGAATTTATAGGTAGAAAGAATTCCTGAAATTTAACTTGGTGAAAAGGAAAGGGAGTAAACTCGATGTTTACTCAGAAAGATGTTTGAGCTGGAAGGGACTTTAGAGATTCTTTAATCCCTTACCTTCATTTTAGTGATGATATCTCTGAGAGGTCAAAGAAGTTAATTTACCTGCCTCAGTGTAATGTAGTTAATTAGCGTAGGAGCCTAGAATGGAAAGAAGCACAAAAAATTGCCTTTGCAGGAGGGCAGTGAAAATTCTTGATATTTACATAAAAAAAATGTAAAATGACACTGTGCTTGGCCTTTTGGGATATTATAAAGAGTTGGGAATGACCTATGAAATTTTCTCTTCCAGTTTCCCCCCCTTCATTCACTACAATATTGTGGCACCCTTTCCTTGTATTCTTCTAGGGACAAGAACTTCCTACTTCACAGTGTTCCCAGCCACTTCTGTTGGAAAGTTCTTCTCTCGTTTAGCTGTATTTTGCCTTCTTAAGGGTCCCACGTCCTTTATGGTTGAATGGCACCGGAGGAAGCAGTGCTTTCACCAGCTGCTGAAGCGGCAACTTAAAGAAGTTTGAACGGCAGTAGAAAATAACTGCGTTCCTTATGGGTTGGTTTAGGTTAGATATGAAGTTGGGACAGTTTGAGGTTCTGGGTTACAGGTGCACATGATCTGTGTGACCTGGGCATCCTATCAATACGGGTGAATAGAATTGAATTTTATTTGTGTTTTTTTTGTATTTGTTCTTTTTTTTTTTGAGAGGTCTATAGATAAGAGTTCTGTTCAAGAAGGGATGAGAGTCTTAACCCCAGATGCCCCTCTTTCTGCCCCCTTCTGAAGGTTCTCCTTTCCTTGGGGCCTTCAACAGAGGTCTCGCCCCATCCCCTGCTGTGGAGGGTATGAGCAAGTTTAAACAGAAACAGATGATTCTTATGCTTCATTGCCAGGCGAGGCATGGAAATGCCCATGGCACAGGGACTCCATCCAAACTCATTGACATAATGAAGACCCTTTCATTATTTCAGACTCCTGAAGGCTGAATTTTTTCTTCAGAACAAAGACGAAGAAAGGCCACAGTGCAAAGGAATTCCCTCAGTGCATAACTGCTAATTGGACAATTGTTCTGCAATTATTATTGTGCCAGGAAATAAGTATCCTTATAGCTTTACACACTGCTTGTAAACTTTATTTGAGATGGAAATCTTTTAAAAAATTATGCTGTCAAATTTGAGATGCAGAAATTGGATTTTTTTCTGCTTTTCCTAATGAGGTGCTTGCTGTTTCTGAGGAGCCTGAATGTCGGTGCTATGGCAAATTTAAATTTGGCACATAAATAAGCAAGCACGAGTTCTACGAAAATTTATGGCTGCCCAAGCTTTAAGGAGATTTGAGCAAACTCACACTGCCCCTCTTCTTTAAAATGCTGAAGGAAAACAGTCTCATTTCATACATTTTGTCTGCTCTGGAAGAGTGATGGCTTTGTATGCTCTTGGTTTGTAGACAAAACGGAGAGAAGAATCTGTCTGTGGGCGTTTTCAGATTTAATTTTTGGACTGAAATGGAATTGGTCTTTAGGTACTGCTGTAGTAGGGAGTCCCTGTGCCCCTCTTCATCCCTGACCCCTCCAGTGCGCTTCCCCCTTTTCTTGTCCAGTTCTTTATCTTTTCCTGAGCACCCCTGCCCCAAACCCAGCCCTTACAGTGTGTAAGGAATCTGCCATCTGCCATCTTCACTCTATTTTGAGTGAGAAAGACAGTTTTAACTGTCTCCGAGGTATTTGCACTATCAAGCATCATTTATGACAGATAGCCCAATAGAAACTGTGGGGTATGGTAGAAAGTGGGGTGTGTTGGGTACCCACTACTTGGAGCTTTGGTCCTAACTCTGCCAATAACTAGCTCTGCAACCCGGGAAAGTCACTTCACCTCTCTGGACCTGAGTTGTGTCATCTATAAAATAAGGTGGTTTGAAAAATGGTTTTTAATATTATTTCTTAATTTAGAGGCTATGAATTTATAACATGGGTGGGAGCAGGGACACATCCATCTTTTTCTCATGAGGGAAGCCCCTCAGATTACTCCATCATCTTTCTGGTTTAAAGGTAGTGTTTTAGATTATGAGAGATTAAAGGTTTTCAGATGTGATCTGCTTGTGGTTTAGGGCTAGATGACATGCTATGATCTGATGAGATGAGATTATCTCATTCAGTCTTCAGAAAGCCTCAAGATAGGCCTGCCAGGGGAGGCTTACTTTAAGTGATTTGACTAAGGTTGTACAACTCCATAGCCACAGACCAAACTTGGCCCCCTGAACTTGTGACTTTACTCTGGCATGGAGGCCTCTCTTCCCTACCACTGACCTTGCCCCCCCCCCCATCCACATCTCACTCCTCCTTATGTTAATATTTTTATTGGATGGTGAAAGCAGGGAGTAGCTCATAGCTGCTTGCCTGTGAACAATGGGTAGCTGCTTAGACTCTGCTTTAAGGTTAGTGCAGTGTTGTAAATGCAGTCTTGGGCTCCTGAGGCAGAACCTCACAAAAGTCCTCCTTGGGCTTTATTTACATTGTTTTAAGGTTAGTTGATCGTCAGTAAAAGTGGCCCTATAAAATATAGGGCCTGTGCGGGAAATAGATTGCCCTTCAGGACACTTTGTGTTTACTTCTTGTTGCATCTGATGCGTACTTGGCCTTGTGCTCGGCTGTGTGTGTAAGAGCGTGTGTGTTATCAGGATCTGACACGGATCCTGATGAATTGTGCATACTCAAGAATTATTTGTTAAATGAATGAATGACTAAATGACAAAGTTACATAATCATTTTTATAAGATTTATGTGTTTTCACATCTTATTCCTAAATAGCATCATCATCATTTTCATCACTGCAATTGTGCCATACCCACCTCAGTGTTCCAGCAGTTCTTACCTTATGTTACTAGCTATTGCCTTGCACCATAATTCTCTTGATCTCTGTACCCGTGTGCTTACCATGCAGTTTAACTATTGAATGAACAACTGAATTGGCTGCTAAGTACCAAAAATTCTTGAAAAGGAGAGGGATTGGAGAGGGATTATCTGTAAAGGTTAGTGTTAGGTCGGGAAACAGGGAAGGTCACCATGACTCGAGCTGTGTAGAATGTGCCGCCCCTTCTAGATGTCACCTAACCCCCTTGCTTAAAAACCACCCGCACCAGGACCCAGCGGTGAGCTCACAACTCCCTACCTGGAGTTCTGTGAGCTCTGCCCGGGAGCGCAGGAATCAACTCGCTCACTCTAAGGTTTCTTGGTCTGCCTCTTCTCTCTTTTGCCTCCTAAACCTTACAGTTACATAATGGCATCCATTCATACTTGCATGCATGATACCATTTATAGTACCTAAACAGAACAAATTAAGATATTGTTCCTGACTTTTTTGCTTAAATATGAGAACTGAGATGTTGGAGGCTGTGGGTAAGTATTTGTTCCAGCTCTGGGAGAAGAATCTGTTTCCAATTGTCCTGACTTCTCTCCAATTGTAGTATTTTGTCCAGACGTGTGGAGGGTGGTGGTTAAGAGTGAACGAGCTCACGGTACATCTGAGCATATGTTTTGGAGCAGAATACCTGGGCTGAAATCCTCACTCTTAGCAAGTTACTATCTTTTCTGAACCCCAGGTTTCCTCCCCTGTGAAATGAGATGGTAGCAATTGTTCTCATCTCATGGGGTTGTTCTTCAGACTGAATTACATAATCCATGTATAGAGCCAAACTCCCTAGATCAAATGAGCTTTCTATTAATATTGGCTCTCATTTTATTTTTAATCTATGCATTATTATTATCAGTAGTAGTAGTAGATGTATAAGTTCTCGGTGAGGATATACGATCACCATATTGAGAGCTAGGTAACTTCTGTACCTCCTTTGTGGTCCTAATGAATAGCTAAGGAAAGGAAGTAAAGAGAGACATTTGTTATGACCCTGTTTCCATGGAGGGCTTCATGGAAAAGGTAACAAGTCAAATTGTTTGGAAGGGCTGGTCGGTAGGGAGGAGCCTCTGAGTGCAGTGAGGCACGGAGTCTGCCTGGTGGGAAGGGAGCGAAGTGAACAGGTTAGAAATGGCTTGGGCAAAAAAGGAGAAGCCTTCACCACCCCCAGCTGTGGGTCTCCCAACAATCTCCCAGTTCTAAATAATCAAATACTTTTTTCTTTTAGTTCTTTCCACACTTACCTGTGGAAAGAGGTACTGTATTTTAAGGTGCTACAAGTGTGGTATGAGATCATGTCTGTAGACCTTTCTGGTGTGTCTGCTGTGTGCAGGACCCCATGGCCTGGAAACTCTGGGGGTTTCGGGTAGGGGGTGGGCATGCAGGCAAAGAAGATACACTCCCTGTTCTCACAGACCAGCCAGTTAAGGGGGAAAGAATAAGCTGTAGTAAAGCTAATACAAGGTAGGAAGTGATCGATAACATAAAGACATGCAGAAATAGCATTATCTAGGGGTTCAGAGGAGGGAGAAAGCACCATAAGCTTGGGATAGGAGGCAGGAATCTGGAAGGTTTGGTTCAAGGAAGAGGTGGCATTTGAACTGCTCTCTGATGGGGTGAAGGAGCGTGGGGGGTCAGGAGGGGTGGTGGTCAGGGGTTCCAGGCTGTCTTGAGTGTAGACGGCAATGGGGAATTAAGGGAATTAAGGCTGTGGGCAGACCTTGTGTAAATGTTGCAAAGGAACTGAGGCACCCAGATCTCTTCCAGGATCAGTGATAATTAGGAAGAGTTTTCCTGAAGCTATTTTTGCTATAATGAGGAAAAAGAGGGGGGGAGGAGGAGAGAGATTGAGACCTAAGCATTCCAAGTGTTCAAGTTAAATGTTAACTCCTTTGTGTGGTTAACATCTAACTTATTCTTTCCAATGCAAAAGAAAAAGGGACAGAGAAATATAATGCAGCTGTAACCACCTAACTTAAAAAAAAAAATCCTGGCTGGCTTATGTTGTTCCCTGTTTTCAATGTAATACATATGTAGCTATTATAAAGGTAACGTGCAAACTGGAACAACAGGCTAGATGTACCTTCACGGTTCCCTGTGTCTTCTGCAGAGCTCCCAGGGAGCTATTTTCGAACACATTCCTAGTTTAGCCATTAGAAAATCTACCGGTTTTATTTGTATAAACTCAGCAACTAAAATAGTGCTTCCAGAAAGATGGATGAGCTCATCGCTGTCTGCTCTGAACCAGGCAGGTTAGTGACCTGCCCAGCATTGTTGGCGGCAGCCAGCGCAGACTGACTTCACCCGCAGTTCCACTTGAAGAGAGACATTGTTTCTTCCACCGGGTTTGTCAGATGCTTTCCTCTCTGCACACCAGCATGTTGTAGCAGTCCCTGAATGTGTGTACTTTAGGAAACCAAAGAGCAAGTAGCCCTGGAAATGTCTGCAGAGTGCTGTCTCTGCACAGCTGTTGGAGGCCCCCAGCAAAGAGCAAGATGTAAACGCCTCTGTGCCCCACACTGTCCACGCACAGATACTGCCTGGGGAGGCTCCACACTGCAGGACTGCTTCCTTCTAACCCTTTAAATGTCAATGAGCAAACATCCTGTGAACATGAATAATTTAAGCATGAAGGGCTTTTGCTGATGATTCTGTTCACTTCAGGGAGAATAATGGTAATGTATGGAGTAGAGGTATGTGGACAAAGGGAATTTAGAAATTGTAGGAATTCGTATTTGCTGTAAGAAGTTGAAATAGAGGATGATCTTGAGGTTTCTACATTTCTTAGGATATTAACTGCGTGATGTTCGTTTTGATGAAGGAATCCATGGCTGAAAATGAGTGGTGTCAATGGATTTTGAATTTTAAATTTCAGGTGCTAGGGCAGGGTGACTTGGAAAGGTAAGAGGGAAATGGTAAAATGCTTTAATTTGGTATAAAATTTAATGTGTTTGACTCAGAAGGTGCCACCCAGCAGACAACCAAAATGGAGAAAGAATAGCAAAGTAGTTTTAGAAAGGCAAATGCTCCTCTTCAGAATAAAATAATAAAATAATATAAAATCCTGTTACATTGGTTCTGGCTGGTTTAAATGAGCAGCTTTTGAATTATCCTTCCCTTCCACTGTGTTTATCTAGAGGACTGGTTAATTTCTTTTACTAGTCTAATCCTTGAATTGAAGTCATAAAAAGAAATCCATCTTTAGGTAGGAGAATAGGTGTTTGGGGTGAATTTGTCCAGGGTTCTGTCCTTACTAGAGAAAAACCTAATTCACTATTAAGTGAATTATAACTACAGATGTTAATTTAGAAATCAGTGTTCCAGATTCAGGTAACTTTGATAAGACTTTTATTCTTTTCAGCCTTATGTATTTGTGAGTGCATTCTTGGGAAGATTGCTGCTGGGTAGTGTTGCATGTCAGAGATGAGGGAAGTTTAGTTATTAACCCAAAATAGAGGGTAAAGACGGGCAATAGACAGGCTGTGGAATGAGGAAAGGGCCAGTCTGAAACATTTCCAAAAGGTATTTTTGTTGTTTATACTTGTTAATTATTAATATTAATTATTGATGAAAAACGGTTTTGAGTTACATGCCACACATTGTTTAGGAATAAATTATCACATTACTTATCTGAAACTGTAGTAGACATTAAACTGTTAAAAATAATCAATATATATTAATTTAGTAAGATTTTCCCCTTCCTTCAACATTAAAGGCAAAAATCCATTAATTTCCTGCACATCAAGAGTTTGTTTAATGAACGTGTACTTTCTCCTCCTCTTTAGATAGCTTTTAACACTCAGTGGATTTTTAAAAACTAAACTGGACCAAATAGAGTCAATAATTGAAAAGTATCTACAAATATGAGTACTGTGCTTTGTCTCAAAGTTTCATGCCTTTTTGGATAGGTACTCTAGGATTCTCTTCATTTCTTGGAAATGAGCTTTTTAGGAGTTTCTACATTTCGTAGTTTATCATTTAGGTTTAAAGCAGAGTATCTGTTTAAGTTCCAGTGGACAGGTATGCCCATGATTGAAGGCTGCTCTGGACGTCAGACCTGGTTGATGCTCATGTTGATCGAGAGAGGGACTGAGAGAGAGAGAGGGATAGAGAGAGATTGAGGGAAAAGGAAGGAATGAGAAGAGAGGGTTTAGAGAGAGAAAAGAGGCATTGAGAAAAAGAGAGAGATTGAGAGAAAGAGATTGAGATTGGATTGGGAATTGGTGTGGTTTAGCAATCTTGTTCTCTGAGTCAGGCTGTAAAAGTCTGTGTTGTTTATGCTTTGGCACTGTGGGCATTTTGAACATTATTAGATCCACGTTAGCCTCAGCTGTAATGTATATTAGATTTCTTATGGGCTGTACTCATTTTCTAACTGTGACTGTGCCTTTCTGAGGTAGCAGCAATTTTATACTAAGATGCTAGTCATATCATCGATTACCTAATAGTTGTTGGATTGCAGAAAGTTCACACACACAGTTGAGCCACTTCTGGCATTCGTTTTGCATTTGCCTGGGTGGCTCCCAGAGGTAACCTGATGTTGAGTAGGGGGAGGTTGCAATAGTGGCTTGCAGACCTTCCCTAAGGCAGGTGAGTAGGCTGATCCTGGGTCAGTTCGTTGTCTCTGTCTTCTGAAAGACTTGCCCACTGACCTCATACACAGCCTGGTGTTTGATCTCTGAGCAGTTGATTCACCAATCTACAGAGCCCCAGTCTAAAACCACAGATTCTCTGGGGTATCTGTGAGGATTGCCTTGCCGTTATGAAGGTTATGGTTTCTAAACCTTGCTTTCAATGGGCTCCCTTTCCTTTGGGAAGGAAAATTCTTCAATGGTGAAAAATGAAAGGACACTTTCATTTTTGAAGCAAGCTGGCAGTGACTGGCTTTTCCAGAGAAGATTATTGGTGAAGACAGTTATGAAGAATAAGTAACTCTTTTAAGTGAACAACATGTTCTTGCTTAACTATTTCCCGGGACAATTCTAAAGAAATATAATACAGGTAAGTTTTATTATGTTCTCATTGTGAGTTAAGTTTACGAGAAATAAAACTAGGATTAGAATCATAGAGGAGGAAATGCACTTTCATACCAGTGGCTTGCATTTTACATCTCATGAATTCTAACCATTTATAAAATTATCTGGTTTCCTGCCCCTACTCATGGTTGATTTTTTTTTCCTCTCCTTTTTCCATCTAGAGACCTTTGAATTATTTTTATTCATAAGTGAAAAATGTATTACAGCTTTATTTCCTTTTATTAATGTTCCTTCTTGCCTTTAACTACCTCTCTGACTTTTTGGCATGTGAAGTCCAATGAGCTCATGCTCAATCATGTATAAACAACCATCTAATTATATGGTTTTGGATTTTCATTTGACCGACTAAACAAAAATGACACAGAAAAGAGAGACCTGACAACCTCCCCGTCTTCAGATACCTGGCTTTTCTCTTCCCTAGCCCTTCATGCATTTAGTAAATCGCTTGTTATAACTTATCAAAAAAATCAGTTTGCGTTTGCCAAGTCACTGAGGTAAAATTGTTCTTTTTAAGGCTACGTGTCGAAAAACAAGTCAGTCGAGCTGAATTATATGTCGTCCTTTCAAATTCTTTCGGACTCTATTCTTTCCTCCCAGGATGGAGGTGTTCTAAGCACTCCTCCTGCCGCTGGTGTCAGGTGACAGAGGAACACTGACGGGGCACGGTTTCTCAATCCCTGTCCCCTTGCCTTCTCCCCCGGCGGTACAACACCTCTTCCAGTTGCCATATCTTCCCACCCTCCCCCAAACCACTTTGATTGACACATTTTTGAAAGAAAGTAGTGAGAAAATCGTCCCAAACAAAGGTGTTCGCTGTGCTTAAACAGGAAGGAGGAGGTCATCAGTTCCCTTTTCTTTCTTACTGGCTTGGTCCTAGAATTCCAAATACAGAGGAAAATCTCTTCTGAATGCTTTAAATGGTTTCAGCATAAAGGGAAGGAGGAGGAGAAGGAAGTGTGTGTGTGTGTGGGGGGGGGGGAGATGATTCCTCTAACTTTTTTTCTGGATATTTCTCAAGGACAATATTTCAGACAGTAGGTTTGGCTAATCAGTACGTTAATAGCTATAGGAAAAAAGAGAAGGGGATATGTGTGAAATTTGGCCAAAGTGATTTATTTTCTTACTAATCCTTCAGCCTTAAAACATAATTTAATTTCTCAAAGTACTGTGAATCTGAAACATGCATATCCCTAAAGGCTAAAATTTCATAGACTTAGATGGTTTAGATTCGGAAGCAAGTTATATTTACTCCACTTTGGGAATTTAGAGTTAGAAGTGTCTCACTAAGATTAATGTTCAAGCAGTCTTCCTTCTTGAAAATATTTTAGACGTACCTTCTTCTTTTTTTTTTTTTTGCCCCCCGTAAGGAGATAATAGCACCAAGGGATTTATAGGAATTTGTTGTAATATTTTATTACAAACTGTAGATTGGTTTCAGGGTTCAAGTTCCACTCATGTGCAAAAAGAAAATTAAAGTGAGACTTCTGCTCTGGTAGGTAGTTTTGTTTTGTTAAGGAATGTTTAGAGCAAAGAGGAGAGAAAATCCTGACCGAGTTTATCATTTGTTTCACCTGGAGCAGTCAAAAGAGGCAGTACTAACCACCAAGTTAAGAACTGTACTTAATGGACCCTTTGAGAATTGGGGAGTGATTTTATTTCGCTTATTCCTGGTTACTTTGAAAGGCATGACATCTTATATTGGCTATGAAGAGTTACTATACTCTTCTAAGAATTTACATATTATTCAGGAAATGAGCTTTAGATTTCAACTTTTTATTGTCATTTATTCTCAGTTTCAATATTCAAATTCAGATAAAGAATTACTACTCCTTAAAAAATATTACTTTAGGGAGAATATAAACACAACTCTCAATTTAGAATTGTCATAGTGACATCAGTTTGTATTGTGATTTTTTTTTTTTATGGGAACAGATTTGGGTTGGAAGCTGTGCTCTTCCTTGTTGTGTGGCCTAACTTCAGATAGTCTTAGTTATTACTGGTACTCTGAATTAGCACAGGGTGTAAAGAGAAAACTGTCACATTTAGTTTAATGTGAACTCATATTCCAAGCCTGTTTATAGAGGTGCTTAGATTGCTTTAGTTCTGTTATGAGTTCAAAAAATAGCATTAAGTAAAAGAAACAGAGAGAACTTATATTATGCAGGTTCCAGGCAGATTGCCTCTGTGTTGAAATTTGTCGTGTTAGAATTTTGTTTTTATGTTTTGGTTACAGTTCTGTAATTTTACACAATGACAGGTTGTTTGAAACAAAGGGTAGATATTCCAGCCTTTCTAACTCTCCAATTTTAAATGAACCTGAAGTGAGTATGTCTTACTCTTCCAACTCAAATATACAAGAAATGGTTCTTTAAATTAGTTCCTTTAAATCAAAACAAATCAGACTCCAGGGCTTATCTTTCTGGTTAGTGGGAAATTTAATCATGGTCATCGTTGGTTGGCGCTCCCAGTTACCCTACCACAGCATGACAAGATCCCAGGGTCTTTGCACAGAGCAGAAAATTCCAAGAAGCTTTTCTGGTTATTGTCCCATCAGATTACTGCTGAGAGGCCGTTGACCAAACTGGCATAGTCTCTAGAAGTCTGCTGATGCTCTGTAGTGCTTGGGCACAGGAATCTTTGCTGCACCTGAGTAGGGAACAGCCTGGTTTGCCAGGCTGCTATAACAAGTACCACAAGATGAGAGGGCTCAAACTGACAAGCATTTATTGTCTTAAGGTTTCCAAAACTTTCAGTCCAAAATCAAGATGTTGACAAGGCTGTGCTTCCTACTCAAAGTCTGTAGCATTCTGTTGCTGGATTGCTGCAATCCTTGGGGTTCCTTGGTTTGCATCTTTACCTCC